>NW_020868158.1:0-1535 GCF_003369695.1 Bos indicus x Bos taurus
GATCACGTGGCTGATCATGCACTGATCACGTGGCTGATCACGCACTGATCACGTGGGAGATCATACACTGCTTACATGGCTGATCATGCACTAATTACGTAGCTATCATGCACTGATCCATGGCTGATCATGCCTTGATTCCAGGTCATCATGCATTCATCACGCACTGACCTGCAGGGGCACGTGGCTATCATGCACATGATGATCACGTGCCGGATCATGCACTGATCACGTGACTGATCATGCACTGATCATGAAGCTGATAATACACTGATCATGTGACCATGTATGCATGATCACGTGGCTGATCATGCACTGATCACGTGGCTGATCATGCACTGATCACTTGGCTGATCGTGCACTGATCACGTGGGAGATCATGCACGATCACGTGGCTGATTCATGCACTCTTCACGTACTGATCATGCACTGATCACGTAGCTGACATGCACTGATCACGAAGCTAATCATTACACTGATCACGTGTCTGTGCATGCACGAACCCGTGGCTGAACATGCAATGATTACGTGGCTGATCATGCACTGATCTCGAAGCTGATCTCATACAATGGACACGTGTACTGTGCATGCACTGATCACGTGGCTGGTCATACAGTGATCACGTGGCTGATCATGCACTGATTACATGGTGATCATGCACTGATCACGTACCTATCATGCACTGATAACTATGGCTATCAAGAACTGATCACGTGCTGATCATACACTGATCCTGAGGCTGTTCATGCAATCATCATGTGTCTGATTATACACTGATCACATTTACTGTTAATGCACTGAACACGTGCCTCATCATTGCACTGATTACATGGCTGATCATGCATGCTCACGAAGCTGATCATACACTGATCACGTGACTGTGCATGCACTGATCACGTGGCTGATCTGCTCTGATCACCTGGCTGATCATGCACTGATAACTTTGCTATCATACACTTATCACGTGACTGATCATGCACACTTGAGTGCCTGATCATGCACTGTTCACTTTGGAGATCATGCACTGATCACGAAGCTGATCATACACTGATCACGTGACTGTGCATGCAATGGTCACGTGGCTGAAAATGCACTGATCACGTGGTGATAATTCACTGATGACATGCTTATCATACACTTATCTCGTGACTGATCATGCACTAATCACGTTGCGGATCATGCACTGATCACGCGGCTGATCATAGACTGATCATGAGGTGTTCATGCACTCATCACGTGTCTGATCATTACACTGATCACGTTACGGATTATTGCACTGAACACGTGACTGATCATGCACTGATTACGTGGCTCAAATGCACAGATCACGAAGCTGATCATACACTGATTACGTGACTCTGCATGCACTGATCACTTGGCTGATCTTGCACTGTTCATGTGCTGACCATGCACTGATCACGTGGTTTGAACATACACTGATCACGTGGCTGATCAGAACTCCTCACTAAGGTGGTCATACACATTACACTGATTCACGTGATGTGCATGCACTGATCACAAGGCTGATCATGCAC
>NW_020868159.1:0-77019 GCF_003369695.1 Bos indicus x Bos taurus
CTGATCATGCACTGATCACGTGGCTGATCATGCACTGATCATGAAGCTGATCATACACTGATCACGTGGCTATCATGCACTGATCATGGGTTGATCATGCACTAAAACGAAGCTGATCATACACGGATCATGGGACCATGCATGCACTGATCACGTGCGCCTGATCATGCACTGATCACGTGACTGTGGAGGCACTGATCACGTGGCTGATCATGCACTGATCATGAAGCTGATCATACACTGATCACGTGGGCTATCATGCACTGATATGTGGTTGATCATGCACTGAAACGAAGCTGATCATACACTGATCATGGGACCATGCATGCACTGATCACGTGGCTGATCATGCACTCTTCACGTGCCTGATCATGCACTGATCACGTGGCTGATCATGCACTGATCACGAAGCTGATCATACACTAATCCCGTGGTTGTTGCATGCACTGATCACATGGCTGATCATGCACTGATCACGAAGCTGATCATACACTGATCCTTGTGACTGTGCATGCACTGATCACATGGCTGATCATGCACTGATCACGTGGGTTATCATGCACTGATCTCATGGCTGATCATACACTGATCACGAGCTGTTCATTAACTGATCACGAAGCTGATCATACACTGACCACGTGACTGTGGATGCACTGATCACGTGGCTGAACATGCAAGATCACGTGGCTGATCATGCACTGATCACGTGGCTGATCGTGCACTGATCACGTGGGAGATCATGCACTGATCACGTGGCTGATCATGCACTCTTCACGTACCTGATCATGCACCGATCACGTAGCTGACCATGCACTGATCACGAAGCTAATCATACACTGATCACGTGTCTGTGCATGCACTGAACCCGTGGCCTGAACATGCAATGATACGTGGCTGATCATGCACTGATCCGAAGCTGATCATACAATGGACACGTGACTGTGCATGCACTGATCACGTGCTGATCATACAGTGATCACGTGGCTGATCATGCACTGATTACGGCTGATCATGCACTGATCACGTACCTATCATGCACTGATAACATGGCATCAGCACTGATCACGTGGCTGATCATACACTGATCATGAGGCTGTTCATGCACTCATCATGTGTCTGATTATACACTGATCACATTACTGATAATGCACTGAACACGTGCCTGATCATGCACTGATTACGTGGCTGATCATGCACTGATCACGAAGCTGATCATACACTGATCACGAAGCTGATCATACACTGATCACGTGACTGTGCATGCACTGATCACGTGGCTGATCATGCACTGATCACCTGGCTGATCATGCACTGATAACTTTGCTATCATACACTTATCACGTGACTGATGATCACACTTTGAGTTGACTGATCATGCACTGTTCACTTTGGAGATCATGCACTGATCACGAAGCTGATCATACACTGATCACGTGACTGTGCATGCAATGTTCACGTGGCTGAACATGCACTGATCACGTGGTGATAATCACTGATGACATGGCTGATCATACACTTATCTCTGACTGATCATGCACTAATCACGCGGATCATGCACTGATCACGCGGCTGACATAGATGATCATGAGGCTGTTCATGCACTCATCACGTGTCTGATCATACACTGATCACGTTACGGATTATGCACTGAACACGTGACTGATCATGCACTGATTACGTGGCTCATAATGCACAGATCACGAAGCTGATCATACACTGATACGTGACTCTGCATGCACTGATCACTTGGCTGATCTTGCACTGTTCATGTGGCTGACCATGCACTGATCACGTGGTTGAACATACACTGATCACGTGGCTGATCATGAACTACTCACTAAGGTGGTCATACACTGATCACGTGACTGTGCATGCACTGATCACAAGGCTGATCATGCACTGATCACGTGGCTGATCATGCCCTCTTCACGTGCCTGATAATGAACTGATCACGTGGCTGACCATATACTGATCACGAAGCTGATCATACACTGATCACCTGACTGTGCATGCACTGATCACGTGGCTGAACATGCAATGATCACGTGGGAGAACATGCACTCATCACGAAGTTGATCATACACTGATCACGTGACTCGCATGCACTGATCACGTGACTGACACATGCAATGATCACGTGGCTGATCATGCACTATTACGTGGCTGATCATGCGCTTGATCAGGTAGCTATCATGCACTGATCACATGGCTATCATGCACTGATCCCATGGCTCATCATGCACTGATACGTGATTGAACATGCAGGAGTCACGTGGCTATCATGCACTGTTCACGTGGCTGATCATACCCCTGATCATGTGACTGATCATGCACTCATCACATGCCTGATCATGCACTGATCACGTGGCTGATCATGCACTGATCACGAAGCTGATCATACACTGGTCACGTGACTGTGCATGCACTGATCACGTGCTGATCATACAGTGATTACGGGGCTGATTCATGCACTGATTACGTTGCTGATCATGCACTGCTCACGTAGCTATCATGCACTGATTACATGGCTATCATGCACTGATCCCATGGCTCATCATTCACTGATCACGTGACGATCATGCAGGGGTCACGTGGCTGTCATTGCAACTGATCACGTGCCAGATTCATGCATGATCACGTGGCTGATCATGCACTGATCATGAAGCTGATCATACACTGATCACGTGGCTATTCATGCACTGATCATGTGGTTGATATGCACTGAAAACGAAGCTGATCATACACGGATCATGGGACCATGCATGCACTGATCACGTGGCTGATCATTGCACTGATCACGTGACTGTGGAGGCACTGATCACACGTGGCTGATCATGCACTGATCATGAAGCTGATCATACACTGATCACGTGGCTATTCAGCACTGATCATGTGGTTGATCATGCACTGAAAACGAAAGCTGATCATCACGGATCATGGGACCATGCATGCCACTGATCACGTGGCTGATTATGCACTCTTCACGTGCCTGATCATGCACTGATCAACGTGGCTGATCATGCACTGATCACGAAGCTGAATCATACACTAATCCCGTGAGTGTGCATGCACTGATCACATGGCTGATCATGCACTGATCACGAAGCTGATCATACACTAATCCTGTGGACTGTGCATGCACTGATCACATGGCTGATCATGCACTGATCACGTGGGTTATCATGCACTGATCTCATGGCTGATCATACACTGATCACGAGCTGTTCATTAACTGATCACGAAGCTGATCATACACTGACCACGTGACTGTGGATGCACTGATCACGTGGCTGAACATGCAAAGATCACCGTGGCTGATCATGCACTGATCACGTGGCTGATCGTGCACTGATCACGTGGGAGATCATGCACTGATCACCTGGCTGATCATGCACTCTTCACGTACCTGATCATGCACCGATCACGTAGCTGACCATGCACTGATCACGAAGCTAATCATACACTGATCACGTGTCTGTGCATGCACTGAACCCGTGGCTGAACATGCAATGATTACGTGGCTGATCATGCACTGATCTCGAAGCTGATCATACAATGGACACGTGACTGTGCATGCACTGAATCACGTGGCTGATCATACAGTGATCACGTGGCTGATCATGCCACTGATTACATGGCTGATCATGCACTGATCACGTACCTATCATGCACTGATAACATGGCTATCAAGCACTGATCACGTGGCTGATCCATACACTGATCCTGAGGCTGTTCATGCACTCATCATGCGTCTGATTATACACTGATCACATTACTGATAATGCACTGAACACGTGCCTTGATCATGCACTGATTACGTGGCTGATCATGCAACTGATCACGAAGCTGATCATACACTGATCACGAGCTGATCATACACTGATCACGTGACTGTGCATGCACTGATCACGTGGCTGATCATGCTCTGATCACCTGGCTGAATCATGCACTGATAACTTTGCTATCATACACTATCACGTGACTGATGATGCACACTTGAGTGACTGATCATGCACTGTTCACTTTGGAGGATCATGCACTGATCATGAAGCTGATCATACACTGATCACGTGACTGTGCATGCAATGGTCACGTGGCTGAACATGCACTGATCACGTGGGTGATAATTCACTGATGACATGGCTGATCATACACTTATCTCGTGACTGATCATTCACTAATCACGTTGCGGATCATGCACTGATCACGCGGCTGATCATAGGACTGATCATGAGGCTGTTCATGCACTCATCACGTGTCTGATCATACACTGATCACGTTACGGATTATGCACTGAACACGTGACTGATCATGCACTGATTACGTGGCTCATAATGCACAGATCACGAAGCTGATCATACACTGATTACGTGACTCTGCATGCACTGATCACTTGGCTGATCTTGCACTGTTCATGTGGCTGACCATGCACTGATCACGTGGTTGAACATACACTGATCACGTGGCTGATCATGAACTACTCACTAAGGTGGTCATACACTGATCACGTGACTGTGCATGCCACTGATCACAAGGCTGATCATGCACTGATCACGTGGCTGATCATGCCCTCTTCACGTGCCTGATAATGAACTGATCACGTGGCTGACCATATACTGATCACGAAGCTGATCATACACTGATCACCTGACTGTGCATGCACTGATCACGTGGCTGAACATGCAATGATCACGTGGGAGAACATGCACTCATCACGAAGTTGATCATACACTGATCACGTGACTCTGCATGCACTGATCACGTGACTGAACATGCAATGATCACGTGGCTGATCATGCACTGATTACGTGGCTGATCATGCGCTGATCAGGTAGCTATCATGCACTGATCACAAGGCTATCATGCACTGATCCCATGGCTCATCATGCACTGATACGTGATTGAACATGCAGGAGTCACGTGGCTATCATGCACTGTTCACGTGGCTGATCATACCCTGATCATGTGACTGATCATGCACTCATCACATGCCTGATCATGCACTGATCACGTGGCTGATCATGCACTGATCACGAAGCTGATCATACACTGGTCACGTGACTGTGCATGCACTGATCACGTGGCTGATCATACAGTGATTACGGGGCTGATCATGCACTGATTACGTTGCTGATCATGCACTGCTCACGTAGCTATCATGCACTGATCACATGGCTATCATGCACTGATCCCATGGCTCATCATTCACTGATCACGTGACGGATCATGCAGGGGTCACGTGGCTGTCATGCACTGATCACGTGCCAGATCATGCACTGATCACGTGGCTGATCATGCACTGATCATGAAGCTGATCATACACTGATCACGTGGCTATCATGCACTGATCATGTGGTTGATCATGCACTGAAAACGAAGCTGATCATACACGGATCATGGGACCATGCATGCACTGATCACGTGGCTGATCATGCACTGATCACGTGACTGTGGAGGCACTGATCACGTGGCTGATCATGCACTGATCATGAAGCTGATCATACACTGATCACGTGGCTATCATGCACTGATCATGTGGTTGATCATGCACTGAAAACGAAGCTGATCATACACGGATCATGGGACCATGCATGCAGTGATCACGTGGCTGATTATGCACTCTTCACGTGCCTGATCATGCACTGATCATGTGGCTGATCATGCACTGATCACGAAGCTGATCATACACTAATCCCGTGAGTGTGCATGCACTGATCACATGGCTGATCATGCACTGATCACGAAGCTGATCATACACTAATCCTGTGACTGTGCATGCACTGATCACATGGCTGATCATGCACTGATCACGTGGGTTATCATGCACTGATCTCATGGCTGATCATACACTGATCACGAGCTGTTCATTAACTGATCACGAAGCTGATCATACACTGACCACGTGACTGTGGATGCACTGATCACGTGGCTGAACATGCAAAGATCACGTGGCTGATCATGCACTGATCACGTGGCTGATCGTGCACTGATCACGTGGGAGATCATGCACTGATCACCTGGCTGATCATGCACTCTTCACGTACCTGATCATGCACCGATCACGTAGCTGACCATGCACTGATCACGAAGCTAATCATACACTGATCACGTGTCTGTGCATGCACTGAACCCGTGGCTGAACATGCAATGATTACGTGGCTGATCATGCACTGATCTCGAAGCTGATCATACAATGGACACGTGACTGTGCATGCACTGATCACGTGGCTGATCATACAGTGATCACGTGGCTGATCATGCACTGATTACATGGCTGATCATGCACTGATCACGTACCTATCATGCACTGATAACATGGCTATCAAGCACTGATCACGTGGCTGATCATACACTGATCCTGAGGCTGTTCATGCACTCATCATGCGTCTGATTATACACTGATCACATTACTGATAATGCACTGAACACGTGCCTGATCATGCACTGATTACGTGGCTGATCATGCACTGATCACGAAGCTGATCATACACTGATCACGAAGCTGATCATACACTGATCACGTGACTGTGCATGCACTGATCACGTGGCTGATCATGCTCTGATCACCTGGCTGATCATGCACTGATAACTTTGCTATCATACACTTATCACGTGACTGATGATGCACACTTGAGTGCCTGATCATGCACTGTTCACTTTGGAGATCATGCACTGATCACGAAGCTGATCATACACTGATCACGTGACTGTGCATGCAATGGTCACGTGGCTGAACATGCACTGATCACGTGGGTGATAATTCACTGATGACATGGCTGATCATACACTTATCTCGTGACTGATCATGCACTAATCACGTTGCGGATCATGCACTGATCACGCGGCTGATCATAGACTGATCATGAGGCTGTTCATGCACTCATCACGTGTCTGATCATACACTGATCACGTTACGGATTATGCACTGAACACGTGACTGATCATGCACTGATTACGTGGCTCATAATGCACAGATCACGAAGCTGATCATACACTGATTACGTGACTCTGCATGCACTGATCACTTGGCTGATCTTGCACTGTTCATGTGGCTGACCATGCACTGATCACGTGGTTGAACATACACTGATCACGTGGCTGATCATGAACTACTCACTAAGGTGGTCATACACTGATCACGTGACTGTGCATGCACTGATCACAAGGCTGATCATGCACTGATCACGTGGCTGATCATGCCCTCTTCACGTGCCTGATAATGAACTGATCACGTGGCTGACCATATACTGATCACGAAGCTGATCATACACTGATCACCTGACTGTGCATGCACTGATCACGTGGCTGAACATGCAATGATCACGTGGGAGAACATGCACTCATCACGAAGTTGATCATACACTGATCACGTGACTCTGCATGCACTGATCACGTGACTGAACATGCAATGATCACGTGGCTGATCATGCACTGATTACGTGGCTGATCATGCGCTGATCAGGTAGCTATCATGCACTGATCACATGGCTATCATGCACTGATCCCATGGCTCATCATGCACTGATACGTGATTGAACATGCAGGAGTCACGTGGCTATCATGCACTGTTCACGTGGCTGATCATACCCTGATCATGTGACTGATCATGCACTCATCACATGCCTGATCATGCACTGATCACGTGGCTGATCATGCACTGATCACGAAGCTGATCATACACTGGTCACGTGACTGTGCATGCACTGATCACGTGGCTGATCATACAGTGATTACGGGGCTGATCATGCACTGATTACGTTGCTGATCATGCACTGCTCACGTAGCTATCATGCACTGATCACATGGCTATCATGCACTGATCCCATGGGCTCATCATTCACTGATCACGTGACGGATCATGCAGGGGGTCACGTGGCTGTCATGCACTGATCACGTGCCAGATCATGCACTGATCACGTGGCTGATCATGCACTGATCATGAAGCTGATCATACACTGATCACGTGGCTATCATGCACTGATCATGTGGTTGATCATGCACTGAAAACGAAGCTGATCATACACGGATCATGGGACCATGCATGCACTGATCACGTGGCTGATCATGCACTGATCACGTGACTGTGGAGGCACTGATCACGTGGCTGATCATGCACTGATCATGAAGCTGATCATACACTGATCACGTGGCTATCATGCACTGATCATGTGGTTGATCATGCACTGAAAACGAAGCTGATCATACACGGATCATGGGACCATGCATGCACTGATCACGTGGCTGATCATGCACTCTTCACGTGCCTGATCATGCACTTATCACGTGGCTGATCATGCACTGATCACGAAGCTGATCATACACTAATCCCGTGAGTGTGCATGCACTGATCACATGGCTGATCATGCACTGATCACGAAGCTGATCATACACTAATCCTGTGACTGTGCATGCACTGATCACATGGCTGATCATGCACTGATCACGTGGGTTATCATGCACTGATCTCATGGCTGATCATACACTGATCACGAGCTGTTCATTAACTGATCACGAAGCTGATCATACACTGACCACGTGACTGTGGATGCACTGATCACGTGGCTGAACATGCAAAGATCACGTGGCTGATCATGCACTGATCACGTGGCTGATCGTGCACTGATCACGTGGGAGATCATGCACTGATCACCTGGCTGATCATGCACTCTTCACGTACCTGATCATGCACCGATCACGTAGCTGACCATGCACTGATCACGAAGCTAATCATACACTGATCACGTGTCTGTGCATGCACTGAACCCGTGGCTGAACATGCAATGATTACGTGGCTGATCATGCACTGATCTCGAAGCTGATCATACAATGGACACGTGACTGTGCATGCACTGATCACGTGGCTGATCATACAGTGATCACGTGGCTGATCATGCACTGATTACATGGCTGATCATGCACTGATCACGTACCTATCATGCACTGATAACATGGCTATCAAGCACTGATCACGTGGCTGATCATACACTGATCCTGAGGCTGTTCATGCACTCATCATGCGTCTGATTATACACTGATCACATTACTGATAATGCACTGAACACGTGCCTGATCATGCACTGATTTACGTGGCTGATCATGCACTGATCACGAAGCTGATCATACACTGATCACGTGACTGTGCATGCACTGATCACGTGGCTGATCATGCTCTGATCACCTGGCTGATCATGCACTGATAACTTTGCTATCATACACTTATCACGTGACTGATGAT
The DNA here is from genome assembly GCF_003369695.1 of Bos indicus x Bos taurus. Classification (NCBI taxonomy): domain Eukaryota; kingdom Metazoa; phylum Chordata; class Mammalia; order Artiodactyla; family Bovidae; genus Bos; species Bos indicus x Bos taurus. Next base: position 9,236 of record NW_020868159.1, read on the forward strand.
GCACACTTGAGTGACTGATCATGCACTGTTCACTTTGGAGATCATGCACTGATCATGAAGCTGATCATACACTGATCACGTGACTGTGCATGCAATGGTCACGTGGCTGAACATGCACTGATCACGTGGGTGATAATTCACTGATGACATGGCTGATCATACACTTATCTCGTGACTGATCATGCACTAATCACCTTGCAGATCATGCACTGATCACGCGGCTGATCATAGACTGATCATGAGGCTGTTCATGCACTCATCACGTGTCTGATCATACACTGATCACGTTACAGATTATGCACTGAACACGTGACTGATCATGCACTGATTACGTGGCTGATCATGCACTGATCTCGAAGCTGATCATACAATGGACACGTGACTGTGCATGCACTGATCACGTGGCTGGTCATACAGTGATCACGTGGCTGATCATGCACTGATTACATGGCTGATCATGCACTGATCACGTACCTATCATGCACTGATAACATGGCTATCAAGCACTGATCACGCGGCTGATCATTACACTGATCATGAGGCTGTTCATGCACTCATCATGTGTCTGATTATACACTGATCACATTACTGTTAATGCACTGAACACGTGCCTCATCATGCACTGATTACATGGCTGATCATGCACTGATCACGAAGCTGATCATACACTGATCACGTGACTGTGCATGCACTGATCACGTGGCTGATCATGCTCTGATCACCTGGCTGATCATGCACTGATAACTTTGCTATCATACACTTATCACGTGACTGATCATGCACACTTGAGTGCCTGATCATGCACTGTTCACTTTGGAGATCATGCACTGATCACGAAGCTGATCATACACTGATCACGTGACTGTGCATGCAATGGTCACGTGGCTGAACATGCACTGATCACGTGGGTGATAATTCACTGATGACATGGCTGATCATACACTTATCTCGTGACTGATCATGCACTAATCACGTTGCGGATCATGCACTGATCACGCGGCTGATCATAGACTGATCATGAGGCTGTTCATGCACTCATCACGTGTCTGATCATACACTGATCACGTTACGGATTATGCACTGAACACGTGACTGATCATGCACTGATTACGTGGCTCATAATGCACAGATCACGAAGCTGATCATACACTGATTACGTGACTCTGCATGCACTGATCACTTGGCTGATCTTGCACTGTTCATGTGGCTGACCATGCACTGATCACGTGGTTGAACATACACTGATCACGTGGCTGATCATGAACTACTCACTAAGGTGGTCATACACTGATCACGTGACTGTGCATGCACTGATCACAAGGCTGATCATGCACTGATCACGTGGCTGATCATGCACTGATCACGTGGCTGATCATGCACTGATCACTTGCCTGATCATACACTGATCACGAGACTGCACATGCACTGATCACGTGGCTGATCATGCACTGATCATGAAGCTGATCATACACTGATCACGTGACTGTGCATGCACTGATCACGTGGCTGATCATGCACTGATCACGTGTCTGATCATGCACTGATCACGAAGCTGATCAGACACGATCACGTGACTCTGCACGCACTGATCACATGGCTCATCATGCACTGATCACCTGGCTGAGCATGCACTGATAACCTTGCGCTAATACACTTATTACGTGAATGATCATGCACTCTTCATTTGCCTGTTCATGCACTGATCACGTGGCTGACCATGTACTGATGACGAAGCTGATCATACACTGATCACGTGACTGTGCATGCACTGATCACATGGCTGAAAATGCACTGATCACATGGGTGATCATGCACTGATCACATGGCTGATCATACACTGATCACATGACTGATCATGCACTAATCACTTTGCGGATCATGCACTGATCACGCAGCTGATCATACACTGATTAAGTGGCTGATCATGCACTCATCACGAAGCTGATCATACACTAATTCCGTGATTGTGCATGCACTGATCACATGGCTGATCATGCACTGATCACATGGCTGATCATACCCTGATCACGTGCCTGATCATGCACTGATCATGTTGTTGACCATGCACTGAAGACGAAGCTGATCATACACTGATCATGGGACCATGCATGCACTGACCACGTGGCTGATCATGCACTGATCACGTGACTGTGGATGCACTGATCACGTGGCTGAACATGAACTGATCACAAAGCTGATCATACACTGATCACGTGACTGTGGATGCACTGATCACATGGCTGAACATGCAATGATCACGTGGCTGATCATGCACTGATCACCTGGCTGATCATGCACTGATCACGTGGGAGATCATGCACTGATCACGTGGCTTATCATGCACTCTTCACGTGCCTGATCATGCACTGATCACGTGGCTGACCATGCACTGATCACGTGGCTGATCATACACTGATCAGGTGTCTGTGCATGCACTGATCCCGTGGCTGAACATGGAATGATCTCGTGGCTGATCATGCAATGATCACGAAGCTGATCATACACTGGTCACGTGACTGTGAATGAACTGATCACGTGGCTGATCATACAGTGATCAAGTGGCTGATCATTCACTAATTACATGGCTGAACATGCACTGATCACGTAGCTATCATGCACTGATAACATGGCTATCAAGCAATGATCACGCGGCTGATCATACACTGATCATGAGGCTGTTCATGCACTCATCACGTGTCTGATCATACACGGATCACATTACTGATAATGCACTGAACACGTGCCTGATCATGCACAGATCACGTGGCTCATCTGCACTGATCACGAAGCTGATCATACACTGATTACATGACTGTGCATGCACTGATAACTTGGCTGATCTTGCACTGTTCATGTGGTTGATCATGCACTGATCACGTGGCTGATCATGCACTGATCACGTGACTGTGGATGCACTGATCACGTGGCTGAACATGAACTGATCACGAAGCTGATCATGCACTGATCACGTGACTGTAGATGCACTGATCACGAGGCTGAACATGCAATGATCACGTGGCTGATCATGCACTGATCACGTGGCTGATCACGCACTGATCACGTGGGAGATCATGCACTGATTACATGGCTGATCATGCACTAATTACGTAGCTATCATGCACTGATCACATGGCTATCATGCATTGATTCCATGGCTCATCATGCATTCATCACGTCACTGACCATGCAGGGGTCACGTGGCTATCATGCACTGATCACGTGCCGGATCATGCACTGATCACGTGACTGATCATGCACTGATCATGAAGCTGATCATACACTGATCATGGGACCATGTATGCACTGATCACGTGGCTGATCATGCACTGATCACGTGGCTGATCATGCACTGATCACGTGGCTGATCGTGCACTGATCACGTGGGAGATCATGCACTGATCACGTGGCTGATCATGCACTCTTCACGTACCTGATCATGCACTGATCACGTAGCTGACCATGCACTGATCACGAAGCTAATCATACACTGATCACGTGTCTGTGCATGCACTGAACCCGTGGCTGAACATGCAATGATTACGTGGCTGATCATGCACTGATCTCGAAGCTGATCATACAATGGACACGTGACTGTGCATGCACTGATCACGTGGCTGGTCATACAGTGATCACGTGGCTGATCATGCACTGATTACATGGCTGATCATGCACTGATCACGTACCTATCATGCACTGATAACATGGCTATCAAGCACTGATCACGCGGCTGATCATACACTGATCATGAGGCTGTTCATGCACTCATCATGTGTCTGATTATACACTGATCACATTACTGTTAATGCACTGAACACGTGCCTCATCATGCACTGATTACATGGCTGATCATGCACTGATCACGAAGCTGATCATACACTGATCACGTGACTGTGCATGCACTGATCACGTGGCTGATCATGCTCTGATCACCTGGCTGATCATGCACTGATAACTTTGCTATCATACACTTATCACGTGACTGATCATGCACACTTGAGTGCCTGATCATGCACTGTTCACTTTGGAGATCATGCACTGATCACGAAGCTGATCATACACTGATCACGTGACTGTGCATGCAATGGTCACGTGGCTGAACATGCACTGATCACGTGGGTGATAATTCACTGATGACATGGCTGATCATACACTTATCTCGTGACTGATCATGCACTAATCACGTTGCGGATCATGCACTGATCACGCGGCTGATCATAGACTGATCATGAGGCTGTTCATGCACTCATCACGTGTCTGATCATACACTGATCACGTTACGGATTATGCACTGAACACGTGACTGATCATGCACTGATTACGTGGCTCATAATGCACAGATCACGAAGCTGATCATACACTGATTACGTGACTCTGCATGCACTGATCACTTGGCTGATCTTGCACTGTTCATGTGGCTGACCATGCACTGATCACGTGGTTGAACATACACTGATCACGTGGCTGATCATGAACTACTCACTAAGGTGGTCATACACTGATCACGTGACTGTGCATGCACTGATCACAAGGCTGATCATGCACTGATCACGTGGCTGATCATGCACTGATCACGTGGCTGATCATGCACTGATCACTTGCCTGATCATACACTGATCACGAGACTGCACATGCACTGATCACGTGGCTGATCATGCACTGATCATGAAGCTGATCATACACTGATCACGTGACTGTGCATGCACTGATCACGTGGCTGATCATGCACTGATCACGTGTCTGATCATGCACTGATCACGAAGCTGATCAGACACGATCACGTGACTCTGCACGCACTGATCACATGGCTCATCATGCACTGATCACCTGGCTGAGCATGCACTGATAACCTTGCGCTAATACACTTATTACGTGAATGATCATGCACTCTTCATTTGCCTGTTCATGCACTGATCACGTGGCTGACCATGTACTGATGACGAAGCTGATCATACACTGATCACGTGACTGTGCATGCACTGATCACATGGCTGAAAATGCACTGATCACATGGGTGATCATGCACTGATCACATGGCTGATCATACACTGATCACATGACTGATCATGCACTAATCACTTTGCGGATCATGCACTGATCACGCAGCTGATCATACACTGATTAAGTGGCTGATCATGCACTCATCACGAAGCTGATCATACACTAATTCCGTGATTGTGCATGCACTGATCACATGGCTGATCATGCACTGATCACATGGCTGATCATACCCTGATCACGTGCCTGATCATGCACTGATCATGTTGTTGACCATGCACTGAAGACGAAGCTGATCATACACTGATCATGGGACCATGCATGCACTGACCACGTGGCTGATCATGCACTGATCACGTGACTGTGGATGCACTGATCACGTGGCTGAACATGAACTGATCACAAAGCTGATCATACACTGATCACGTGACTGTGGATGCACTGATCACATGGCTGAACATGCAATGATCACGTGGCTGATCATGCACTGATCACCTGGCTGATCATGCACTGATCACGTGGGAGATCATGCACTGATCACGTGGCTTATCATGCACTCTTCACGTGCCTGATCATGCACTGATCACGTGGCTGACCATGCACTGATCACGTGGCTGATCATACACTGATCAGGTGTCTGTGCATGCACTGATCCCGTGGCTGAACATGGAATGATCTCGTGGCTGATCATGCAATGATCACGAAGCTGATCATACACTGGTCACGTGACTGTGAATGAACTGATCACGTGGCTGATCATACAGTGATCAAGTGGCTGATCATTCACTAATTACATGGCTGAACATGCACTGATCACGTAGCTATCATGCACTGATAACATGGCTATCAAGCAATGATCACGCGGCTGATCATACACTGATCATGAGGCTGTTCATGCACTCATCACGTGTCTGATCATACACGGATCACATTACTGATAATGCACTGAACACGTGCCTGATCATGCACAGATCACGTGGCTCATCTGCACTGATCACGAAGCTGATCATACACTGATTACATGACTGTGCATGCACTGATAACTTGGCTGATCTTGCACTGTTCATGTGGTTGATCATGCACTGATCACGTGGCTGATCATGCACTGATCACGTGACTGTGGATGCACTGATCACGTGGCTGAACATGAACTGATCACGAAGCTGATCATGCACTGATCACGTGACTGTAGATGCACTGATCACGAGGCTGAACATGCAATGATCACGTGGCTGATCATGCACTGATCACGTGGCTGATCACGCACTGATCACGTGGGAGATCATGCACTGATTACATGGCTGATCATGCACTAATTACGTAGCTATCATGCACTGATCACATGGCTATCATGCATTGATTCCATGGCTCATCATGCATTCATCACGTCACTGACCATGCAGGGGTCACGTGGCTATCATGCACTGATCACGTGCCGGATCATGCACTGATCACGTGACTGATCATGCACTGATCATGAAGCTGATCATACACTGATCATGGGACCATGTATGCACTGATCACGTGGCTGATCATGCACTGATCACGTGGCTGATCATGCACTGATCACGTGGCTGATCGTGCACTGATCACGTGGGAGATCATGCACTGATCACGTGGCTGATCATGCACTCTTCACGTACCTGATCATGCACTGATCACGTAGCTGACCATGCACTGATCACGAAGCTAATCATACACTGATCACGTGTCTGTGCATGCACTGAACCCGTGGCTGAACATGCAATGATTACGTGGCTGATCATGCACTGATCTCGAAGCTGATCATACAATGGACACGTGACTGTGCATGCACTGATCACGTGGCTGGTCATACAGTGATCACGTGGCTGATCATGCACTGATTACATGGCTGATCATGCACTGATCACGTACCTATCATGCACTGATAACATGGCTATCAAGCACTGATCACGCGGCTGATCATACACTGATCATGAGGCTGTTCATGCACTCATCATGTGTCTGATTATACACTGATCACATTACTGTTAATGCACTGAACACGTGCCTCATCATGCACTGATTACATGGCTGATCATGCACTGATCACGAAGCTGATCATACACTGATCACGTGACTGTGCATGCACTGATCACGTGGCTGATCATGCTCTGATCACCTGGCTGATCATGCACTGATAACTTTGCTATCATACACTTATCACGTGACTGATCATGCACACTTGAGTGCCTGATCATGCACTGTTCACTTTGGAGATCATGCACTGATCACGAAGCTGATCATACACTGATCACGTGACTGTGCATGCAATGGTCACGTGGCTGAACATGCACTGATCACGTGGGTGATAATTCACTGATGACATGGCTGATCATACACTTATCTCGTGACTGATCATGCACTAATCACGTTGCGGATCATGCACTGATCACGCGGCTGATCATAGACTGATCATGAGGCTGTTCATGCACTCATCACGTGTCTGATCATACACTGATCACGTTACGGATTATGCACTGAACACGTGACTGATCATGCACTGATTACGTGGCTCATAATGCACAGATCACGAAGCTGATCATACACTGATTACGTGACTCTGCATGCACTGATCACTTGGCTGATCTTGCACTGTTCATGTGGCTGACCATGCACTGATCACGTGGTTGAACATACACTGATCACGTGGCTGATCATGAACTACTCACTAAGGTGGTCATACACTGATCACGTGACTGTGCATGCACTGATCACAAGGCTGATCATGCACTGATCACGTGGCTGATCATGCACTGATCACGTGGCTGATCATGCACTGATCACTTGCCTGATCATACACTGATCACGAGACTGCACATGCACTGATCACGTGGCTGATCATGCACTGATCATGAAGCTGATCATACACTGATCACGTGACTGTGCATGCACTGATCACGTGGCTGATCATGCACTGATCACGTGTCTGATCATGCACTGATCACGAAGCTGATCAGACACGATCACGTGACTCTGCACGCACTGATCACATGGCTCATCATGCACTGATCACCTGGCTGAGCATGCACTGATAACCTTGCGCTAATACACTTATTACGTGAATGATCATGCACTCTTCATTTGCCTGTTCATGCACTGATCACGTGGCTGACCATGTACTGATGACGAAGCTGATCATACACTGATCACGTGACTGTGCATGCACTGATCACATGGCTGAAAATGCACTGATCACATGGGTGATCATGCACTGATCACATGGCTGATCATACACTGATCACATGACTGATCATGCACTAATCACTTTGCGGATCATGCACTGATCACGCAGCTGATCATACACTGATTAAGTGGCTGATCATGCACTCATCACGAAGCTGATCATACACTAATTCCGTGATTGTGCATGCACTGATCACATGGCTGATCATGCACTGATCACATGGCTGATCATACCCTGATCACGTGCCTGATCATGCACTGATCATGTTGTTGACCATGCACTGAAGACGAAGCTGATCATACACTGATCATGGGACCATGCATGCACTGACCACGTGGCTGATCATGCACTGATCACGTGACTGTGGATGCACTGATCACGTGGCTGAACATGAACTGATCACAAAGCTGATCATACACTGATCACGTGACTGTGGATGCACTGATCACATGGCTGAACATGCAATGATCACGTGGCTGATCATGCACTGATCACCTGGCTGATCATGCACTGATCACGTGGGAGATCATGCACTGATCACGTGGCTTATCATGCACTCTTCACGTGCCTGATCATGCACTGATCACGTGGCTGACCATGCACTGATCACGTGGCTGATCATACACTGATCAGGTGTCTGTGCATGCACTGATCCCGTGGCTGAACATGGAATGATCTCGTGGCTGATCATGCAATGATCACGAAGCTGATCATACACTGGTCACGTGACTGTGAATGAACTGATCACGTGGCTGATCATACAGTGATCAAGTGGCTGATCATTCACTAATTACATGGCTGAACATGCACTGATCACGTAGCTATCATGCACTGATAACATGGCTATCAAGCAATGATCACGCGGCTGATCATACACTGATCATGAGGCTGTTCATGCACTCATCACGTGTCTGATCATACACGGATCACATTACTGATAATGCACTGAACACGTGCCTGATCATGCACAGATCACGTGGCTCATCTGCACTGATCACGAAGCTGATCATACACTGATTACATGACTGTGCATGCACTGATAACTTGGCTGATCTTGCACTGTTCATGTGGTTGATCATGCACTGATCACGTGGCTGATCATGCACTGATCACGTGACTGTGGATGCACTGATCACGTGGCTGAACATGAACTGATCACGAAGCTGATCATGCACTGATCACGTGACTGTAGATGCACTGATCACGAGGCTGAACATGCAATGATCACGTGGCTGATCATGCACTGATCACGTGGCTGATCACGCACTGATCACGTGGGAGATCATGCACTGATTACATGGCTGATCATGCACTAATTACGTAGCTATCATGCACTGATCACATGGCTATCATGCATTGATTCCATGGCTCATCATGCATTCATCACGTCACTGACCATGCAGGGGTCACGTGGCTATCATGCACTGATCACGTGCCGGATCATGCACTGATCACGTGACTGATCATGCACTGATCATGAAGCTGATCATACACTGATCATGGGACCATGTATGCACTGATCACGTGGCTGATCATGCACTGATCACGTGGCTGATCATGCACTGATCACGTGGCTGATCGTGCACTGATCACGTGGGAGATCATGCACTGATCACGTGGCTGATCATGCACTCTTCACGTACCTGATCATGCACTGATCACGTAGCTGACCATGCACTGATCACGAAGCTAATCATACACTGATCACGTGTCTGTGCATGCACTGAACCCGTGGCTGAACATGCAATGATTACGTGGCTGATCATGCACTGATCTCGAAGCTGATCATACAATGGACACGTGACTGTGCATGCACTGATCACGTGGCTGGTCATACAGTGATCACGTGGCTGATCATGCACTGATTACATGGCTGATCATGCACTGATCACGTACCTATCATGCACTGATAACATGGCTATCAAGCACTGATCACGCGGCTGATCATACACTGATCATGAGGCTGTTCATGCACTCATCATGTGTCTGATTATACACTGATCACATTACTGTTAATGCACTGAACACGTGCCTCATCATGCACTGATTACATGGCTGATCATGCACTGATCACGAAGCTGATCATACACTGATCACGTGACTGTGCATGCACTGATCACGTGGCTGATCATGCTCTGATCACCTGGCTGATCATGCACTGATAACTTTGCTATCATACACTTATCACGTGACTGATCATGCACACTTGAGTGCCTGATCATGCACTGTTCACTTTGGAGATCATGCACTGATCACGAAGCTGATCATACACTGATCACGTGACTGTGCATGCAATGGTCACGTGGCTGAACATGCACTGATCACGTGGGTGATAATTCACTGATGACATGGCTGATCATACACTTATCTCGTGACTGATCATGCACTAATCACGTTGCGGATCATGCACTGATCACGCGGCTGATCATAGACTGATCATGAGGCTGTTCATGCACTCATCACGTGTCTGATCATACACTGATCACGTTACGGATTATGCACTGAACACGTGACTGATCATGCACTGATTACGTGGCTCATAATGCACAGATCACGAAGCTGATCATACACTGATTACGTGACTCTGCATGCACTGATCACTTGGCTGATCTTGCACTGTTCATGTGGCTGACCATGCACTGATCACGTGGTTGAACATACACTGATCACGTGGCTGATCATGAACTACTCACTAAGGTGGTCATACACTGATCACGTGACTGTGCATGCACTGATCACAAGGCTGATCATGCACTGATCACGTGGCTGATCATGCACTGATCACGTGGCTGATCATGCACTGATCACTTGCCTGATCATACACTGATCACGAGACTGCACATGCACTGATCACGTGGCTGATCATGCACTGATCATGAAGCTGATCATACACTGATCACGTGACTGTGCATGCACTGATCACGTGGCTGATCATGCACTGATCACGTGTCTGATCATGCACTGATCACGAAGCTGATCAGACACGATCACGTGACTCTGCACGCACTGATCACATGGCTCATCATGCACTGATCACCTGGCTGAGCATGCACTGATAACCTTGCGCTAATACACTTATTACGTGAATGATCATGCACTCTTCATTTGCCTGTTCATGCACTGATCACGTGGCTGACCATGTACTGATGACGAAGCTGATCATACACTGATCACGTGACTGTGCATGCACTGATCACATGGCTGAAAATGCACTGATCACATGGGTGATCATGCACTGATCACATGGCTGATCATACACTGATCACATGACTGATCATGCACTAATCACTTTGCGGATCATGCACTGATCACGCAGCTGATCATACACTGATTAAGTGGCTGATCATGCACTCATCACGAAGCTGATCATACACTAATTCCGTGATTGTGCATGCACTGATCACATGGCTGATCATGCACTGATCACATGGCTGATCATACCCTGATCACGTGCCTGATCATGCACTGATCATGTTGTTGACCATGCACTGAAGACGAAGCTGATCATACACTGATCATGGGACCATGCATGCACTGACCACGTGGCTGATCATGCACTGATCACGTGACTGTGGATGCACTGATCACGTGGCTGAACATGAACTGATCACAAAGCTGATCATACACTGATCACGTGACTGTGGATGCACTGATCACATGGCTGAACATGCAATGATCACGTGGCTGATCATGCACTGATCACCTGGCTGATCATGCACTGATCACGTGGGAGATCATGCACTGATCACGTGGCTTATCATGCACTCTTCACGTGCCTGATCATGCACTGATCACGTGGCTGACCATGCACTGATCACGTGGCTGATCATACACTGATCAGGTGTCTGTGCATGCACTGATCCCGTGGCTGAACATGGAATGATCTCGTGGCTGATCATGCAATGATCACGAAGCTGATCATACACTGGTCACGTGACTGTGAATGAACTGATCACGTGGCTGATCATACAGTGATCAAGTGGCTGATCATTCACTAATTACATGGCTGAACATGCACTGATCACGTAGCTATCATGCACTGATAACATGGCTATCAAGCAATGATCACGCGGCTGATCATACACTGATCATGAGGCTGTTCATGCACTCATCACGTGTCTGATCATACACGGATCACATTACTGATAATGCACTGAACACGTGCCTGATCATGCACAGATCACGTGGCTCATCTGCACTGATCACGAAGCTGATCATACACTGATTACATGACTGTGCATGCACTGATAACTTGGCTGATCTTGCACTGTTCATGTGGTTGATCATGCACTGATCACGTGGCTGATCATGCACTGATCACGTGACTGTGGATGCACTGATCACGTGGCTGAACATGAACTGATCACGAAGCTGATCATGCACTGATCACGTGACTGTAGATGCACTGATCACGAGGCTGAACATGCAATGATCACGTGGCTGATCATGCACTGATCACGTGGCTGATCACGCACTGATCACGTGGGAGATCATGCACTGATTACATGGCTGATCATGCACTAATTACGTAGCTATCATGCACTGATCACATGGCTATCATGCATTGATTCCATGGCTCATCATGCATTCATCACGTCACTGACCATGCAGGGGTCACGTGGCTATCATGCACTGATCACGTGCCGGATCATGCACTGATCACGTGACTGATCATGCACTGATCATGAAGCTGATCATACACTGATCATGGGACCATGTATGCACTGATCACGTGGCTGATCATGCACTGATCACGTGGCTGATCATGCACTGATCACGTGGCTGATCGTGCACTGATCACGTGGGAGATCATGCACTGATCACGTGGCTGATCATGCACTCTTCACGTACCTGATCATGCACTGATCACGTAGCTGACCATGCACTGATCACGAAGCTAATCATACACTGATCACGTGTCTGTGCATGCACTGAACCCGTGGCTGAACATGCAATGATTACGTGGCTGATCATGCACTGATCTCGAAGCTGATCATACAATGGACACGTGACTGTGCATGCACTGATCACGTGGCTGGTCATACAGTGATCACGTGGCTGATCATGCACTGATTACATGGCTGATCATGCACTGATCACGTACCTATCATGCACTGATAACATGGCTATCAAGCACTGATCACGCGGCTGATCATACACTGATCATGAGGCTGTTCATGCACTCATCATGTGTCTGATTATACACTGATCACATTACTGTTAATGCACTGAACACGTGCCTCATCATGCACTGATTACATGGCTGATCATGCACTGATCACGAAGCTGATCATACACTGATCACGTGACTGTGCATGCACTGATCACGTGGCTGATCATGCTCTGATCACCTGGCTGATCATGCACTGATAACTTTGCTATCATACACTTATCACGTGACTGATCATGCACACTTGAGTGCCTGATCATGCACTGTTCACTTTGGAGATCATGCACTGATCACGAAGCTGATCATACACTGATCACGTGACTGTGCATGCAATGGTCACGTGGCTGAACATGCACTGATCACGTGGGTGATAATTCACTGATGACATGGCTGATCATACACTTATCTCGTGACTGATCATGCACTAATCACGTTGCGGATCATGCACTGATCACGCGGCTGATCATAGACTGATCATGAGGCTGTTCATGCACTCATCACGTGTCTGATCATACACTGATCACGTTACGGATTATGCACTGAACACGTGACTGATCATGCACTGATTACGTGGCTCATAATGCACAGATCACGAAGCTGATCATACACTGATTACGTGACTCTGCATGCACTGATCACTTGGCTGATCTTGCACTGTTCATGTGGCTGACCATGCACTGATCACGTGGTTGAACATACACTGATCACGTGGCTGATCATGAACTACTCACTAAGGTGGTCATACACTGATCACGTGACTGTGCATGCACTGATCACAAGGCTGATCATGCACTGATCACGTGGCTGATCATGCACTGATCACGTGGCTGATCATGCACTGATCACTTGCCTGATCATACACTGATCACGAGACTGCACATGCACTGATCACGTGGCTGATCATGCACTGATCATGAAGCTGATCATACACTGATCACGTGACTGTGCATGCACTGATCACGTGGCTGATCATGCACTGATCACGTGTCTGATCATGCACTGATCACGAAGCTGATCAGACACGATCACGTGACTCTGCACGCACTGATCACATGGCTCATCATGCACTGATCACCTGGCTGAGCATGCACTGATAACCTTGCGCTAATACACTTATTACGTGAATGATCATGCACTCTTCATTTGCCTGTTCATGCACTGATCACGTGGCTGACCATGTACTGATGACGAAGCTGATCATACACTGATCACGTGACTGTGCATGCACTGATCACATGGCTGAAAATGCACTGATCACATGGGTGATCATGCACTGATCACATGGCTGATCATACACTGATCACATGACTGATCATGCACTAATCACTTTGCGGATCATGCACTGATCACGCAGCTGATCATACACTGATTAAGTGGCTGATCATGCACTCATCACGAAGCTGATCATACACTAATTCCGTGATTGTGCATGCACTGATCACATGGCTGATCATGCACTGATCACATGGCTGATCATACCCTGATCACGTGCCTGATCATGCACTGATCATGTTGTTGACCATGCACTGAAGACGAAGCTGATCATACACTGATCATGGGACCATGCATGCACTGACCACGTGGCTGATCATGCACTGATCACGTGACTGTGGATGCACTGATCACGTGGCTGAACATGAACTGATCACAAAGCTGATCATACACTGATCACGTGACTGTGGATGCACTGATCACATGGCTGAACATGCAATGATCACGTGGCTGATCATGCACTGATCACCTGGCTGATCATGCACTGATCACGTGGGAGATCATGCACTGATCACGTGGCTTATCATGCACTCTTCACGTGCCTGATCATGCACTGATCACGTGGCTGACCATGCACTGATCACGTGGCTGATCATACACTGATCAGGTGTCTGTGCATGCACTGATCCCGTGGCTGAACATGGAATGATCTCGTGGCTGATCATGCAATGATCACGAAGCTGATCATACACTGGTCACGTGACTGTGAATGAACTGATCACGTGGCTGATCATACAGTGATCAAGTGGCTGATCATTCACTAATTACATGGCTGAACATGCACTGATCACGTAGCTATCATGCACTGATAACATGGCTATCAAGCAATGATCACGCGGCTGATCATACACTGATCATGAGGCTGTTCATGCACTCATCACGTGTCTGATCATACACGGATCACATTACTGATAATGCACTGAACACGTGCCTGATCATGCACAGATCACGTGGCTCATCTGCACTGATCACGAAGCTGATCATACACTGATTACATGACTGTGCATGCACTGATAACTTGGCTGATCTTGCACTGTTCATGTGGTTGATCATGCACTGATCACGTGGCTGATCATGCACTGATCACGTGACTGTGGATGCACTGATCACGTGGCTGAACATGAACTGATCACGAAGGCTGATCATGCACTGATCACGTGGCTGATCATGCACTGATCACGTGGCTGAACATGCACTGATCACGTGGCTGATCATGCACTGATCACGTGGCTGATCATGCACTGATCACGTGGCTGATCATGCACTGATCATGGCTGATCATGCACTGATCACGTACTATCATGCACTGATCACATGGCTGATCATGCACTGATCACGTGGCTGATCATGCACTGATCACGAAGCTGATCATGCACTGATCACGTGGCTATCATGCACTGATCACGTGGCTGATCATGCACTGATCACGGCTGATCATGCACTGATCATTGCTGCTCATACACTGATCACGTGAATGATCATGCACTGATCACGTGCCTGATCATGCACTGATCACGTGGCTGATCATGCACTGATCACGAAGCTGATCATACACTGATCACGTGACTGTGCATGCACTGATCACGTGGCTGATCATGCACTGATCACGTGGCTGATCAGCTGATCAGACACGATCACGTGACTCTGCACGCACTGATCACATGGCTCATCATGCACTGATCACCTGGCTGAGCATGCACTGATAACCTTGCGCTAATACACTTATTACGTGAATGATCATGCACTCTTCATTTGCCTGTTCATGCACTGATCACGTGGCTGACCATGTACTGATGACGAAGCTGATCATACACTGATCACGTGACTGTGCATGCACTGATCACATGGCTGAAAATGCACTGATCACATGGGTGATCATGCACTGATCACATGGCTGATCATACACTGATCACATGACTGATCATGCACTAATCACTTTGCGGATCATGCACTGATCACGCAGCTGATCATACACTGATTAAGTGGCTGATCATGCACTCATCACGAAGCTGATCATACACTAATTCCGTGATTGTGCATGCACTGATCACATGGCTGATCATGCACTGATCACATGGCTGATCATACCCTGATCACGTGCCTGATCATGCACTGATCATGTTGTTGACCATGC
Source organism: Bos indicus x Bos taurus (assembly GCF_003369695.1). Taxonomy (NCBI): domain Eukaryota; kingdom Metazoa; phylum Chordata; class Mammalia; order Artiodactyla; family Bovidae; genus Bos; species Bos indicus x Bos taurus. The sequence goes on from NW_020868159.1 coordinate 26,015, forward strand.
ACTGAAGACGAAGCTGATCATACACTGATCATGGGACCATGCATGCACTGACCACGTGGCTGATCATGCACTGATCACGTGACTGTGGATGCACTGATCACGTGGCTGAACATGAACTGATCACAAAGCTGATCATACACTGATCACGTGACTGTGGATGCACTGATCACATGGCTGAACATGCAATGATCACGTGGCTGATCATGCACTGATCACCTGGCTGATCATGCACTGATCACGTGGGAGATCATGCACTGATCACGTGGCTTATCATGCACTCTTCACGTGCCTGATCATGCACTGATCACGTGGCTGACCATGCACTGATCACGTGGCTGATCATACACTGATCAGGTGTCTGTGCATGCACTGATCCCGTGGCTGAACATGGAATGATCTCGTGGCTGATCATGCAATGATCACGAAGCTGATCATACACTGGTCACGTGACTGTGAATGAACTGATCACGTGGCTGATCATACAGTGATCAAGTGGCTGATCATTCACTAATTACATGGCTGAACATGCACTGATCACGTAGCTATCATGCACTGATAACATGGCTATCAAGCAATGATCACGCGGCTGATCATACACTGATCATGAGGCTGTTCATGCACTCATCACGTGTCTGATCATACACGGATCACATTACTGATAATGCACTGAACACGTGCCTGATCATGCACAGATCACGTGGCTCATCTGCACTGATCACGAAGCTGATCATACACTGATTACATGACTGTGCATGCACTGATAACTTGGCTGATCTTGCACTGTTCATGTGGTTGATCATGCACTGATCACGTGGCTGATCATGCACTGATCACGTGACTGTGGATGCACTGATCACGTGGCTGAACATGAACTGATCACGAAGCTGATCATGCACTGATCACGTGACTGTAGATGCACTGATCACGAGGCTGAACATGCAATGATCACGTGGCTGATCATGCACTGATCACGTGGCTGATCACGCACTGATCACGTGGGAGATCATGCACTGATTACATGGCTGATCATGCACTAATTACGTAGCTATCATGCACTGATCACATGGCTATCATGCATTGATTCCATGGCTCATCATGCATTCATCACGTCACTGACCATGCAGGGGTCACGTGGCTATCATGCACTGATCACGTGCCGGATCATGCACTGATCACGTGACTGATCATGCACTGATCATGAAGCTGATCATACACTGATCATGGGACCATGTATGCACTGATCACGTGGCTGATCATGCACTGATCACGTGGCTGATCATGCACTGATCACGTGGCTGATCGTGCACTGATCACGTGGGAGATCATGCACTGATCACGTGGCTGATCATGCACTCTTCACGTACCTGATCATGCACTGATCACGTAGCTGACCATGCACTGATCACGAAGCTAATCATACACTGATCACGTGTCTGTGCATGCACTGAACCCGTGGCTGAACATGCAATGATTACGTGGCTGATCATGCACTGATCTCGAAGCTGATCATACAATGGACACGTGACTGTGCATGCACTGATCACGTGGCTGGTCATACAGTGATCACGTGGCTGATCATGCACTGATTACATGGCTGATCATGCACTGATCACGTACCTATCATGCACTGATAACATGGCTATCAAGCACTGATCACGCGGCTGATCATACACTGATCATGAGGCTGTTCATGCACTCATCATGTGTCTGATTATACACTGATCACATTACTGTTAATGCACTGAACACGTGCCTCATCATGCACTGATTACATGGCTGATCATGCACTGATCACGAAGCTGATCATACACTGATCACGTGACTGTGCATGCACTGATCACGTGGCTGATCATGCTCTGATCACCTGGCTGATCATGCACTGATAACTTTGCTATCATACACTTATCACGTGACTGATCATGCACACTTGAGTGCCTGATCATGCACTGTTCACTTTGGAGATCATGCACTGATCACGAAGCTGATCATACACTGATCACGTGACTGTGCATGCAATGGTCACGTGGCTGAACATGCACTGATCACGTGGGTGATAATTCACTGATGACATGGCTGATCATACACTTATCTCGTGACTGATCATGCACTAATCACGTTGCGGATCATGCACTGATCACGCGGCTGATCATAGACTGATCATGAGGCTGTTCATGCACTCATCACGTGTCTGATCATACACTGATCACGTTACGGATTATGCACTGAACACGTGACTGATCATGCACTGATTACGTGGCTCATAATGCACAGATCACGAAGCTGATCATACACTGATTACGTGACTCTGCATGCACTGATCACTTGGCTGATCTTGCACTGTTCATGTGGCTGACCATGCACTGATCACGTGGTTGAACATACACTGATCACGTGGCTGATCATGAACTACTCACTAAGGTGGTCATACACTGATCACGTGACTGTGCATGCACTGATCACAAGGCTGATCATGCACTGATCACGTGGCTGATCATGCACTGATCACGTGGCTGATCATGCACTGATCACTTGCCTGATCATACACTGATCACGAGACTGCACATGCACTGATCACGTGGCTGATCATGCACTGATCATGAAGCTGATCATACACTGATCACGTGACTGTGCATGCACTGATCACGTGGCTGATCATGCACTGATCACGTGTCTGATCATGCACTGATCACGAAGCTGATCAGACACGATCACGTGACTCTGCACGCACTGATCACATGGCTCATCATGCACTGATCACCTGGCTGAGCATGCACTGATAACCTTGCGCTAATACACTTATTACGTGAATGATCATGCACTCTTCATTTGCCTGTTCATGCACTGATCACGTGGCTGACCATGTACTGATGACGAAGCTGATCATACACTGATCACGTGACTGTGCATGCACTGATCACATGGCTGAAAATGCACTGATCACATGGGTGATCATGCACTGATCACATGGCTGATCATACACTGATCACATGACTGATCATGCACTAATCACTTTGCGGATCATGCACTGATCACGCAGCTGATCATACACTGATTAAGTGGCTGATCATGCACTCATCACGAAGCTGATCATACACTAATTCCGTGATTGTGCATGCACTGATCACATGGCTGATCATGCACTGATCACATGGCTGATCATACCCTGATCACGTGCCTGATCATGCACTGATCATGTTGTTGACCATGCACTGAAGACGAAGCTGATCATACACTGATCATGGGACCATGCATGCACTGACCACGTGGCTGATCATGCACTGATCACGTGACTGTGGATGCACTGATCACGTGGCTGAACATGAACTGATCACAAAGCTGATCATACACTGATCACGTGACTGTGGATGCACTGATCACATGGCTGAACATGCAATGATCACGTGGCTGATCATGCACTGATCACCTGGCTGATCATGCACTGATCACGTGGGAGATCATGCACTGATCACGTGGCTTATCATGCACTCTTCACGTGCCTGATCATGCACTGATCACGTGGCTGACCATGCACTGATCACGTGGCTGATCATACACTGATCAGGTGTCTGTGCATGCACTGATCCCGTGGCTGAACATGGAATGATCTCGTGGCTGATCATGCAATGATCACGAAGCTGATCATACACTGGTCACGTGACTGTGAATGAACTGATCACGTGGCTGATCATACAGTGATCAAGTGGCTGATCATTCACTAATTACATGGCTGAACATGCACTGATCACGTAGCTATCATGCACTGATAACATGGCTATCAAGCAATGATCACGCGGCTGATCATACACTGATCATGAGGCTGTTCATGCACTCATCACGTGTCTGATCATACACGGATCACATTACTGATAATGCACTGAACACGTGCCTGATCATGCACAGATCACGTGGCTCATCTGCACTGATCACGAAGCTGATCATACACTGATTACGTGACTGTGCATGCACTGATAACTTGGCTGATCTTGCACTGTTCATGTGGTTGATCATGCACTGATCACGTGGCTGATCATGCACTGATCACGTGGCTGATCATGCACTGATCACGTCACTGTGGATGCACTGATCACGTGGCTGAACATGAACTGATCACGAAGCTGATCATGCACTGATCACGTGACTGTAGATGCACTGATCACGAGGCTGAACATGCAATGATCACGTGGCTGATCATGCACTGATCACGTGGCTGATCACGCACTGATCACGTGGGAGATCATGCACTGATTACATGGCTGATCATGCACTAATTACGTAGCTATCATGCACTGATCACATGGCTGTCATGCATTGATTCCATGGCTCATCATGCATTCATCACGTCACTGACCATGCAGGGGTCACGTGGCTATCATGCACTGATCACGTGCCGGATCATGCACTGATCACGTGACTGATCATGCACTGATCATGAAGCTGATCATACACTGATCATGGGACCATGTATGCACTGATCACGTGGCTGATCATGCACTGATCACGTGGGTGATCATGGCCTGATCACATGGCTGATCATACACTGATCACTTGATTGAAAATGCACTGATCACGTGCCTTATCATGCATTGATCACGTGGCTCATCATGCACTGATCACGAAGCTGATCATACACTGATTTCGTAACTGTGCATGCACTGATCACTTGGCTGATCTTGCACTGTTCATGTGGCTGATCATGCACTGATCACGTGGTTGATCATACACTGATCACGTGGCTGTTAATGAAGTAATCACGAAGCTGATCATACACTGATCACGTGACTGTGCATGCACTGATCAAGTGACTGAACATGCAATGATCACGTGGCTGATCCCGCACTGATTACGTGGCTTATCATGCACTGATCACGTAGGTATCATGCACTGATCACATGGGTATCATGCACTGATCGCATGGCTCACCATGCACTGAACCCATGGCTCATCATGCACTGATACGTGATTAATCATGCAGGGGTCACGTGGCTATCATGCACTGTTCACTTGACTGATCATACCCTGATCATGTGACTGATCACGTGCCTCATCATGCACTGATCACGAAGCTGATTATACACTGATTATGTCACTGTGCATGCACTGATCACTTGGCTGATCTTGCACTCTTCATGTGGCTGATCATGCACTAATCATGAAGCTGATCATACACTGATTACGTGACTGTGAATTAAATGATCACGTGGCAGATTATGCACTGATCACGTGGCTGACCATGCACTGATCAGGAAGCTATCATGCACTGATTACATGGCTATCATGCACTGATCACATGGCTGATCATACACTGATCATGAGGCTGTTCATGCACTCATCACGTGTCTGATCATACACTGATAACTTTACTGATAATGCACTGAACACGTGCCTGATCATGCACTGATCACGTGGCTCATCATGCACTGATCACGAAGCTGATCATACACTGATTACATGACTCTGCATGCACTGATCTCTTGGCTGATCCTGCACTATTCATGTGGCTGATTATGCACTGATCACGTGGTTGATCATACACTGATCACGTGGCTGATCATGAACTAATCACGAAGCTGATCATACACTGATCACGTGACTGTGCATGCACTGATCACGTGGCTGATCATGCACTGATAAAGTGACTGATCATGCACTGATCACGTGGCTGTCATGCACTGATCACGTGACTGATTGTGAACTGATCACGTGGCTATCATGCACTGATTACGTGACTGATCATGCACTGATCACCTGGCTATCATCCATTGATCACATGTCTGTGCATGCCCTGATCACGTGGATGGTCAGGTACTGCTCACATGCCTTATCATGCACTGATCACATGCCTGATCATGCACTGATCACGTGGCTGTCATGCACAGATCACGTGACTGATCATGCACTGATCTCATAGCTATCATGCACGGATCACGTGACTGTGAATGCACTGTCACGTGACTGATTGTGAACTGATCACGTGGATATCATGCACTGATGACGTGGCTGATCATAAACTGATCACGTAACTGATGATGCACTGATGACGTGGCTATCATCCACTGATCACATGTCTGCGCATGCATTGATCACGTGGCTGCTCTAGCACTAATCACGTGGCTGATCATACACTGATCACGTGACTGATAATGCACTGATCACGTGACTGATCATGCACTGATCACCTGACTATTATGCACTGATCAGGTAACTGATCAAGCACTGATCACTTGGCTATCATCCACTTATCACATGACTGTGCATGCACTGATCTCGTGGCTATAATGCACTGATTTCGTGACTGATCATGCACTGATCACGTGGCTATCATCCGCTGATCACATGTCTGCGCATGCCCTGATCACGTGGATGGTCAGGTACTGATCACGTGGCTTATCATGCACTGATCACGTGGCTGATCATGTACTGATCACGTGACTGATCATGCACTGATTAGGTGGCTCTCATGCACTGATCACGATGCTATGATGCACTGATCACGTGGCTGATCATGCACTGATCACGTGTCTATCCTTCACTGATCACGCGACTGATCATGCACTGATAAAGTGACTGATCATGCACTGATCACGTGGCTATTATGCACAGATCACGTGGCTGATCATGCACTGATCACGTGGCTGATAATACACTCATAACTTGACTGATCATGCACTGATTAGGTGGCTAACATGCACTGATCACATGGCTATCGTGTACTGATTACGTGGCTGATCATACACTGCTCACATGACTAATCATGCACTGATCACATGGCTATCATACACTGATGATGTGCATCAGGAGGCAATATTCAAAGAGCTAAACAGGCACAAATCACGCAATCAGCAGGCAATAATCATGGACTTCAGCTGTGATGAAGCATGCTGCTCAGCTGGCAATAATCAAGCAGCTGAGCAGGCAGGAATCACACGGCTCAGCTGACAATTGTCAAGCGGATGAGCAGGCAGGAATCACTCAGCTGAGCTAGCAATAATCAAGCAGATGAGCACACAGGTATCACGCAGCTCAGCTGGCAATTGTCAAGCAGATGAACAGGCATGAATCACAAAGCTCAGCTGGCAATTATCAAGCAGATGAGAAGCCAGGAATCACACAGCTCAGCTGGCAATTATCAAGCTGATGAGCAGGCAGGAGTCACGCAGCTCAGCTGGCAATTATCAAGCAAATGAGCAGGCAGGAATCACGAAGCTCAGCTGGCAATTGTCAAGCAGATGAGCAGACAGGAAACACGCAGCTCAGCAGCTCCTGATTACGTGACTGAGCGTGAACTCTTCACGTGGCTATCATGCACTGATTACGTGACTGATCATGCACTGATCACCTGGCTATCATCCATTGATCACATGTCTGTGCATGCCCTGATCACGTGGATGGTCAGGTACTGCTCACGTGCCTTATCATGCACTGATCACATGCCTGATCATGCACTGATCATGTGGCGGTCATGCACAGATCACGTGACTGATCATGCACTGATCTCATAGCTATCATGCACGGATCACGTGACTGTGCATGCACTGTCACGTGACTGATTGTGAACTGATCACGTGGATATCATGCACTGATGACGTGGCTGATCATAAACTGATCACGTAACTGATGATGCACTGATGACGTGGCTATCATCCACTGATCACATGTCTGCGCATGCACTGATCACGTGGCTGATCTAGCACTAATCACGTGGCTGATCATACACTGATCACGTGACTGATAATGCACTGATCACGTGACTGATCATGCACTGATCATCTGGCTATTATGCACTGATCAGGTAACTGATCAAGCACTGATCACTTGGCTATCATCCACTTATCACATGACTGTGCATGCACTGATCTCGTGGCTATAATGCACTGATTTCGTGACGATCATGCACTGATCACGTGGCTATCATCCGCTGATCACATGTCTGCGCATGCCCTGATCACGTGGATGGTCAGGTACTGATCATGTGGCTTATCATGCACTGATCACGTGGCTGATCATGTACTGATCACGTGACTGATCATGCACTGATTAGGTGGCTCTCATGCACTGATCACGATGCTATGATGCACTGATCACGTGGCTGATCATGCACTGATCACGTGGCTATCCTTCACTGATCACGCGACTGATCATGCACTGATGACGTGGATATCATACACTGATCACGTGACAGATCATGCACTGATAAAGTGACTGATCATGCACTGATCACGTGGCTATCATGCACAGATCACGTGGCTGATCATGCACTGATCACGTGGCTGATAATACACTCATAACTTGACTGATCATGCACTGATTAGGTGGCTAACATGCACTGATCACATGGCTATCGTGTACTGATTACGTGGCTGATCATACACTGCTCACATGACTAATCATGCACTGATCACATGGCTATCATACACTGATGATGTGCATCAGGAGGCAATATTCAAAGAGCTAAACAGGCACGAATCATGCAATCAGCAGGCAATAATCATGGACTTCAACTGTGATGAAGCATGCTGCTCAGCTGGCAATAATCAAGCAGCTGAGCAGGCAGGAATCACACGGCTCAGCTGACAATTGTCAAGCAGATGAGCAGACAGGAAACACGCAGCTCAGCATCTCCTGATTCCGTGACTGAACATGCACTGTTCACGTGGCTATCATGCACTGATTACGTGACTGATCATGCACTGATCACCTGGCTATCATCCATTGATCACATGTCTGTGCATGCCCTGATCACGTGGATGGTCAGGTACTGCTCACATGCCTTATCATGCACTGATCACATGCCTGATCATGCACTGATCACGTGGCTGTCATGCACAGATCACGGGACTGATCATACACTGATCTCATAGCTATCATGCACGGATCACATGACTGTGCATGCACTGTCACGTGACTGATTGTGAACTGATCACGTGGATATCATGCACTGATGACGTGGCTGATCATAAACTGATCACGTAACTGATGATGCACTGATGACGTGGCTATCATCCACTGATCACATGTCTGCGCATGCACTGATCACGTGGCTGATCTAGCACTAATCACGTGGCTGATCATACACTGATCACGTGACTGATCATGCACTGATCACGTGACTGATCATGCACTGATCACCTGGCTATTATGCACTGATCAGGTAACTGATCAAGCACTGATCACTTGGCTACCATCCACTTATCACATGACTGTGCATGCACTGATCTCGTGGCTATAATGCACTGATTTCTTGACTGATCATGCACTGATCACGTGGCTATCATCCGCTGATCACATGTCTGCGCATGCCCTGATCACGTGGATGGTCAGGTACTGATCACGTGGCTTATCATGCACTGATCACGTGGCTGATCATGCACTGATCACGTGACTGATCATGCACTGATCACATGTCTATCATGCACTGATCACGTGGCTATCCTTCACTGATCATGTGACTGATCATGCACTGATGCCGTGACTATCATTCCCTGAATACCTCACTGCGCATGCACTGTAAATGTGGATGATCATACAGTGATCATGTGACAGATCATGCACAGATCACGTGAGTGATCATGCACTGATCAGGTGGCTATCATGCACTGTTCAGGTGGCTAACATGCACTGATCACATGGCTATCATGCACTGATTACGTGGTTGATCATGCACTGATCACGTGGCTATCATGTACAGATCACGTGGCTGATCAAGAACTGATCAGGTGACTCTGCATGCAGTGATCAGCTGTCTGAATGGCGCTGATCACATGACTGCCCATGCACTGACCACGGGGATGATCATACACGGATCACCTGACTGATCATGAACAGATCACTCGACTGATCATGCACTGATAAAGTGACTGATCATGCCCTGATCACGTGGCTATCATGCACAGATCACGTGGCTGATCATGCACTGGTCACGTGGCTGATAATACACTGATAACTTGACTGATCATGCACTGATTAGGTGGCTAACATGCACTGATCACATGGCTATCGTGTACTTATTACGTGGCTGATCATACACTGCTCACATGACTAATCATGCACTGATCACATGGCTATCATGCACTGATTACGTGGTTGATCATGCACTGATCACGTGGCTATCATGTACAGATCACGTGGCTGATCAAGAACTGATCAGGTGACTGTGCATGTAGTGGTATCGTGTCTGAATGGCGCTGATCACATGACTGCCCATGCACTGACCACGGGGATGATCATACACGGATCACCTGACTGATCATGAACACATCACACGACTGATCATGCACTGATGACGTGGATATCATACACTGATCACGTGACAGATCATGCACTGATAAAGTGACTGATCATGCACTGATCACGTGGCTATCATGCACAGATCACGTGGCTGATCATGCACTGGTCACGTGGCTGATAATACACTGATAACTTGACTGATCATGCACTGATTAGGTGGCTAACATGCACTGATCACATGGCTATCGTGTACTGATTACGTGGCTGATCATACACTGCTCACATGACTAATCATGCACTGATCACATGGCTATCATACACTGATGATGTGCATCAGGAGGCAATATTCAAAGAGCTAAACAGGCACGAATCACGCAATCAGCAGGCAATAATCATGGACTTCAGCTGTGATGAAGCATGCTGCCCAGCTGGCAATAATCAAGCAGCTGAGCAGGCAGGAATCACACGGCTCAGCTGACAATTGTCAAGCGGATGAGCAGGCAGGAATCACTCAGCTGAGCTAGCAATAATCAAGCAGATGAGCACACAGGTATCACGCAGCTCAGCTGGCAATTCTCAAGCAGATGAACAGGCATGAATCACAAAGCTCAGCTGGCAATTTTCAAGCAGATGAGAAGCCAGGAATCACGCAGCTCAGCTGGCAATTATCAAGCTGATGAGCAGGCAGGAGTCACGCAGCTCAGCTGGCAATTATCAAGCAAATGAGCAGGCAGGAATCACGAAGCTCAGCTGGCAATTGTCAAGCACATGAGCAGACAGGAAACACGCAGCTCAGCAGCTCCTGATTCCGTGACTGAGCATGCACTGTTCACGTGGCTATCATGCACTGATTACGTGACTGATCATGCACTGATCACCTGGCTATCATCCATTGATCACATGTCTGTGCATGCCCTGATCACGTGGATGGTCAGGTACTGCTCACATGCCTTATCATGCACTGATCACATGCCTCATCATGCACTGAACACGTGGCTGTCATGCACAGATCACGTGGCTGATTATGCACTGATCACGTGGCTGATAATACACTCATAACTTGACTGATCATGCACTGATTAGGTGGCTAACATGCACTGATCACATGGCTATCGTGTACTGATTACGTGGCTGATCATACACTGCTCACATGACTAATCATGCACTGATCACATGGCTATCATACACTGATGATGTGCATCAGGAGGCAATATTCAAAGAGCTAAACAGGCACGAATCATGCAATCAGCAGGCAATAATCATGGACTTCAACTGTGATGAAGCATGCTGCTCAGCTGGCAATAATCAAGCAGCTGAGCAGGCAGGAATCACACGGCTCAGCTGACAATTGTCAAGCAGATGAGCAGACAGGAAACACGCAGCTCAGCATCTCCTGATTCCGTGACTGAACATGCACTGTTCACGTGGCTATCATGCACTGATTACGTGACTGATCATGCACTGATCACCTGGCTATCATCCATTGATCACATGTCTGTGCATGCCCTGATCACGTGGATGGTCAGGTACTGCTCACATGCCTTATCATGCACTGATCACATGCCTGATCATGCACTGATCACGTGGCTGTCATGCACAGATCACGGGACTGATCATACACTGATCTCATAGCTATCATGCACGGATCACATGACTGTGCATGCACTGTCACGTGACTGATTGTGAACTGATCACGTGGATATCATGCACTGATGACGTGGCTGATCATAAACTGATCACGTAACTGATGATGCACTGATGACGTGGCTATCATCCACTGATCACATGTCTGCGCATGCACTGATCACGTGGCTGATCTAGCACTAATCACGTGGCTGATCATACACTGATCACGTGACTGATCATGCACTGATCACGTGACTGATCATGCACTGATCACCTGGCTATTATGCACTGATCAGGTAACTGATCAAGCACTGATCACTTGGCTACCATCCACTTATCACATGACTGTGCATGCACTGATCTCGTGGCTATAATGCACTGATTTCTTGACTGATCATGCACTGATCACGTGGCTATCATCCGCTGATCACATGTCTGCGCATGCCCTGATCACGTGGATGGTCAGGTACTGATCACGTGGCTTATCATGCACTGATCACGTGGCTGATCATGCACTGATCACGTGACTGATCATGCACTGATCACATGTCTATCATGCACTGATCACGTGGCTATCCTTCACTGATCATGTGACTGATCATGCACTGATGCCGTGACTATCATTCCCTGAATACCTCACTGCGCATGCACTGTAAATGTGGATGATCATACAGTGATCATGTGACAGATCATGCACAGATCACGTGAGTGATCATGCACTGATCAGGTGGCTATCATGCACTGTTCAGGTGGCTAACATGCACTGATCACATGGCTATCATGCACTGATTACGTGGTTGATCATGCACTGATCACGTGGCTATCATGTACAGATCACGTGGCTGATCAAGAACTGATCAGGTGACTCTGCATGCAGTGATCAGCTGTCTGAATGGCGCTGATCACATGACTGCCCATGCACTGACCACGGGGATGATCATACACGGATCACCTGACTGATCATGAACAGATCACTCGACTGATCATGCACTGATAAAGTGACTGATCATGCCCTGATCACGTGGCTATCATGCACAGATCACGTGGCTGATCATGCACTGGTCACGTGGCTGATAATACACTGATAACTTGACTGATCATGCACTGATTAGGTGGCTAACATGCACTGATCACATGGCTATCGTGTACTTATTACGTGGCTGATCATACACTGCTCACATGACTAATCATGCACTGATCACATGGCTATCATGCACTGATTACGTGGTTGATCATGCACTGATCACGTGGCTATCATGTACAGATCACGTGGCTGATCAAGAACTGATCAGGTGACTGTGCATGTAGTGGTATCGTGTCTGAATGGCGCTGATCACATGACTGCCCATGCACTGACCACGGGGATGATCATACACGGATCACCTGACTGATCATGAACACATCACACGACTGATCATGCACTGATGACGTGGATATCATACACTGATCACGTGACAGATCATGCACTGATAAAGTGACTGATCATGCACTGATCACGTGGCTATCATGCACAGATCACGTGGCTGATCATGCACTGGTCACGTGGCTGATAATACACTGATAACTTGACTGATCATGCACTGATTAGGTGGCTAACATGCACTGATCACATGGCTATCGTGTACTGATTACGTGGCTGATCATACACTGCTCACATGACTAATCATGCACTGATCACATGGCTATCATACACTGATGATGTGCATCAGGAGGCAATATTCAAAGAGCTAAACAGGCACGAATCACGCAATCAGCAGGCAATAATCATGGACTTCAGCTGTGATGAAGCATGCTGCCCAGCTGGCAATAATCAAGCAGCTGAGCAGGCAGGAATCACACGGCTCAGCTGACAATTGTCAAGCGGATGAGCAGGCAGGAATCACTCAGCTGAGCTAGCAATAATCAAGCAGATGAGCACACAGGTATCACGCAGCTCAGCTGGCAATTCTCAAGCAGATGAACAGGCATGAATCACAAAGCTCAGCTGGCAATTTTCAAGCAGATGAGAAGCCAGGAATCACGCAGCTCAGCTGGCAATTATCAAGCTGATGAGCAGGCAGGAGTCACGCAGCTCAGCTGGCAATTATCAAGCAAATGAGCAGGCAGGAATCACGAAGCTCAGCTGGCAATTGTCAAGCACATGAGCAGACAGGAAACACGCAGCTCAGCAGCTCCTGATTCCGTGACTGAGCATGCACTGTTCACGTGGCTATCATGCACTGATTACGTGACTGATCATGCACTGATCACCTGGCTATCATCCATTGATCACATGTCTGTGCATGCCCTGATCACGTGGATGGTCAGGTACTGCTCACATGCCTTATCATGCACTGATCACATGCCTCATCATGCACTGAACACGTGGCTGTCATGCACAGATCACGTGGCTGATCATGCACTGATCACGTGGCTGATAATACACTCATAACTTGACTGATCATGCACTGATTAGGTGGCTAACATGCACTGATCACATGGCTATCGTGTACTGATTACGTGGCTGATCATACACTGCTCACATGACTAATCATGCACTGATCACATGGCTATCATACACTGATGATGTGCATCAGGAGGCAATATTCAAAGAGCTAAACAGGCACGAATCATGCAATCAGCAGGCAATAATCATGGACTTCAGCTGTGATGAAGCATGCTGCTCAGCTGGCAATAATCAAGCAGCTGAGCAGGCAGGAATCACACGGCTCAGCTGACAATTGTCAAGCAGATGAGCAGACAGGAAACACGCAGCTCAGCATCTCCTGATTCCGTGACTGAACATGCACTGTTCACGTGGCTATCATGCACTGATTACGTGACTGATCATGCACTGATCACCTGGCTATCATCCATTGATCACATGTCTGTGCATGCCCTGATCACGTGGATGGTCAGGTACTGCTCACATGCCTTATCATGCACTGATCACATGCCTGATCATGCACTGATCACGTGGCTGTCATGCACAGATCACGGGACTGATCATACACTGATCTCATAGCTATCATGCACGGATCACATGACTGTGCATGCACTGTCACGTGACTGATTGTGAACTGATCACGTGGATATCATGCACTGATGACGTGGCTGATCATAAACTGATCACGTAACTGATGATGCACTGATGACGTGGCTATCATCCACTGATCACATGTCTGCGCATGCACTGATCACGTGGCTGATCTAGCACTAATCACGTGGCTGATCATACACTGATCACGTGACTGATCATGCACTGATCACGTGACTGATCATGCACTGATCACCTGGCTATTATGCACTGATCAGGTAACTGATCAAGCACTGATCACTTGGCTACCATCCACTTATCACATGACTGTGCATGCACTGATCTCGTGGCTATAATGCACTGATTTCTTGACTGATCATGCACTGATCACGTGGCTATCATCCGCTGATCACATGTCTGCGCATGCCCTGATCACGTGGATGGTCAGGTACTGATCACGTGGCTTATCATGCACTGATCACGTGGCTGATCATGCACTGATCACGTGACTGATCATGCACTGATCACATGTCTATCATGCACTGATCACGTGGCTATCCTTCACTGATCATGTGACTGATCATGCACTGATGCCGTGACTATCATTCCCTGAATACCTCACTGCGCATGCACTGTAAATGTGGATGATCATACAGTGATCATGTGACAGATCATGCACAGATCACGTGAGTGATCATGCACTGATCAGGTGGCTATCATGCACTGTTCAGGTGGCTAACATGCACTGATCACATGGCTATCATGCACTGATTACGTGGTTGATCATGCACTGATCACGTGGCTATCATGTACAGATCACGTGGCTGATCAAGAACTGATCAGGTGACTCTGCATGCAGTGATCAGCTGTCTGAATGGCGCTGATCACATGACTGCCCATGCACTGACCACGGGGATGATCATACACGGATCACCTGACTGATCATGAACAGATCACTCGACTGATCATGCACTGATAAAGTGACTGATCATGCCCTGATCACGTGGCTATCATGCACAGATCACGTGGCTGATCATGCACTGGTCACGTGGCTGATAATACACTGATAACTTGACTGATCATGCACTGATTAGGTGGCTAACATGCACTGATCACATGGCTATCGTGTACTTATTACGTGGCTGATCATACACTGCTCACATGACTAATCATGCACTGATCACATGGCTATCATGCACTGATTACGTGGTTGATCATGCACTGATCACGTGGCTATCATGTACAGATCACGTGGCTGATCAAGAACTGATCAGGTGACTGTGCATGTAGTGGTATCGTGTCTGAATGGCGCTGATCACATGACTGCCCATGCACTGACCACGGGGATGATCATACACGGATCACCTGACTGATCATGAACACATCACACGACTGATCATGCACTGATGACGTGGATATCATACACTGATCACGTGACAGATCATGCACTGATAAAGTGACTGATCATGCACTGATCACGTGGCTATCATGCACAGATCACGTGGCTGATCATGCACTGGTCACGTGGCTGATAATACACTGATAACTTGACTGATCATGCACTGATTAGGTGGCTAACATGCACTGATCACATGGCTATCGTGTACTGATTACGTGGCTGATCATACACTGCTCACATGACTAATCATGCACTGATCACATGGCTATCATACACTGATGATGTGCATCAGGAGGCAATATTCAAAGAGCTAAACAGGCACGAATCACGCAATCAGCAGGCAATAATCATGGACTTCAGCTGTGATGAAGCATGCTGCCCAGCTGGCAATAATCAAGCAGCTGAGCAGGCAGGAATCACACGGCTCAGCTGACAATTGTCAAGCGGATGAGCAGGCAGGAATCACTCAGCTGAGCTAGCAATAATCAAGCAGATGAGCACACAGGTATCACGCAGCTCAGCTGGCAATTCTCAAGCAGATGAACAGGCATGAATCACAAAGCTCAGCTGGCAATTTTCAAGCAGATGAGAAGCCAGGAATCACGCAGCTCAGCTGGCAATTATCAAGCTGATGAGCAGGCAGGAGTCACGCAGCTCAGCTGGCAATTATCAAGCAAATGAGCAGGCAGGAATCACGAAGCTCAGCTGGCAATTGTCAAGCACATGAGCAGACAGGAAACACGCAGCTCAGCAGCTCCTGATTCCGTGACTGAGCATGCACTGTTCACGTGGCTATCATGCACTGATTACGTGACTGATCATGCACTGATCACCTGGCTATCATCCATTGATCACATGTCTGTGCATGCCCTGATCACGTGGATGGTCAGGTACTGCTCACATGCCTTATCATGCACTGATCACATGCCTCATCATGCACTGAACACGTGGCTGTCATGCACAGATCACGTGGCTGATCATGCACTGATCACGTGGCTGATAATACACTCATAACTTGACTGATCATGCACTGATTAGGTGGCTAACATGCACTGATCACATGGCTATCGTGTACTGATTACGTGGCTGATCATACACTGCTCACATGACTAATCATGCACTGATCACATGGCTATCATACACTGATGATGTGCATCAGGAGGCAATATTCAAAGAGCTAAACAGGCACGAATCACGCAATCAGCAGGCAATAATCATGGACTTCAGCTGTGATGAAGCATGCTGCCCAGCTGGCAATAATCAAGCAGCTGAGCAGGCAGGAATCACACGGCTCAGCTGACAATTGTCAAGCGGATGAGCAGGCAGGAATCACTCAGCTGAGCTAGCAATAATCAAGCAGATGAGCACACAGGTATCACGCAGCTCAGCTGGCAATTCTCAAGCAGATGAACAGGCATGAATCACAAAGCTCAGCTGGCAATTTTCAAGCAGATGAGAAGCCAGGAATCACGCAGCTCAGCTGGCAATTATCAAGCTGATGAGCAGGCAGGAGTCACGCAGCTCAGCTGGCAATTATCAAGCAAATGAGCAGGCAGGAATCACGAAGCTCAGCTGGCAATTGTCAAGCACATGAGCAGACAGGAAACACGCAGCTCAGCAGCTCCTGATTCCGTGACTGAGCATGCACTGTTCACGTGGCTATCATGCACTGATTACGTGACTGATCATGCACTGATCACCTGGCTATCATCCATTGATCACATGTCTGTGCATGCCCTGATCACGTGGATGGTCAGGTACTGCTCACATGCCTTATCATGCACTGATCACATGCCTCATCATGCACTGAACACGTGGCTGTCATGCACAGATCACGTGGCTGATCATGCACTGATCACGTGGCTGATAATACACTCATAACTTGACTGATCATGCACTGATTAGGTGGCTAACATGCACTGATCACATGGCTATCGTGTACTGATTACGTGGCTGATCATACACTGCTCACATGACTAATCATGCACTGATCACATGGCTATCATACACTGATGATGTGCATCAGGAGGCAATATTCAAAGAGCTAAACAGGCACGAATCATGCAATCAGCAGGCAATAATCATGGACTTCAGCTGTGATGAAGCATGCTGCTCAGCTGGCAATAATCAAGCAGCTGAGCAGGCAGGAATCACACGGCTCAGCTGACAATTGTCAAGCAGATGAGCAGACAGGAAACACGCAGCTCAGCATCTCCTGATTCCGTGACTGAACATGCACTGTTCACGTGGCTATCATGCACTGATTACGTGACTGATCATGCACTGATCACCTGGCTATCATCCATTGATCACATGTCTGTGCATGCCCTGATCACGTGGATGGTCAGGTACTGCTCACATGCCTTATCATGCACTGATCACATGCCTGATCATGCACTGATCACGTGGCTGTCATGCACAGATCACGGGACTGATCATACACTGATCTCATAGCTATCATGCACGGATCACATGACTGTGCATGCACTGTCACGTGACTGATTGTGAACTGATCACGTGGATATCATGCACTGATGACGTGGCTGATCATAAACTGATCACGTAACTGATGATGCACTGATGACGTGGCTATCATCCACTGATCACATGTCTGCGCATGCACTGATCACGTGGCTGATCTAGCACTAATCACGTGGCTGATCATACACTGATCACGTGACTGATCATGCACTGATCACGTGACTGATCATGCACTGATCACCTGGCTATTATGCACTGATCAGGTAACTGATCAAGCACTGATCACTTGGCTACCATCCACTTATCACATGACTGTGCATGCACTGATCTCGTGGCTATAATGCACTGATTTCTTGACTGATCATGCACTGATCACGTGGCTATCATCCGCTGATCACATGTCTGCGCATGCCCTGATCACGTGGATGGTCAGGTACTGATCACGTGGCTTATCATGCACTGATCACGTGGCTGATCATGCACTGATCACGTGACTGATCATGCACTGATCACATGTCTATCATGCACTGATCACGTGGCTATCCTTCACTGATCATGTGACTGATCATGCACTGATGCCGTGACTATCATTCCCTGAATACCTCACTGCGCATGCACTGTAAATGTGGATGATCATACAGTGATCATGTGACAGATCATGCACAGATCACGTGAGTGATCATGCACTGATCAGGTGGCTATCATGCACTGTTCAGGTGGCTAACATGCACTGATCACATGGCTATCATGCACTGATTACGTGGTTGATCATGCACTGATCACGTGGCTATCATGTACAGATCACGTGGCTGATCAAGAACTGATCAGGTGACTCTGCATGCAGTGATCAGCTGTCTGAATGGCGCTGATCACATGACTGCCCATGCACTGACCACGGGGATGATCATACACGGATCACCTGACTGATCATGAACAGATCACTCGACTGATCATGCACTGATAAAGTGACTGATCATGCCCTGATCACGTGGCTATCATGCACAGATCACGTGGCTGATCATGCACTGGTCACGTGGCTGATAATACACTGATAACTTGACTGATCATGCACTGATTAGGTGGCTAACATGCACTGATCACATGGCTATCGTGTACTTATTACGTGGCTGATCATGCACTGCTCACATGACTAATCATGCACTGATCACATGGCTATCATGCACTGATTACGTGGTTGATCATGCACTGATCACGTGGCTATCATGTACAGATCACGTGGCTGATCAAGAACTGATCAGGTGACTGTGCATGTAGTGGTATCGTGTCTGAATGGCGCTGATCACATGACTGCCCATGCACTGACCACGGGGATGATCATACACGGATCACCTGACTGATCATGAACACATCACACGACTGATCATGCACTGATGACGTGGATATCATACACTGATCACGTGACAGATCATGCACTGATAAAGTGACTGATCATGCACTGATCACGTGGCTATCATGCACAGATCACGTGGCTGATCATGCACTGGTCACGTGGCTGATAATACACTGATAACTTGACTGATCATGCACTGATTAGGTGGCTAACATGCACTGATCACATGGCTATCGTGTACTGATTACGTGGCTGATCATACACTGCTCACATGACTAATCATGCACTGATCACATGGCTATCATACACTGATGATGTGCATCAGGAGGCAATATTCAAAGAGCTAAACAGGCACGAATCACGCAATCAGCAGGCAATAATCATGGACTTCAGCTGTGATGAAGCATGCTGCCCAGCTGGCAATAATCAAGCAGCTGAGCAGGCAGGAATCACACGGCTCAGCTGACAATTGTCAAGCGGATGAGCAGGCAGGAATCACTCAGCTGAGCTAGCAATAATCAAGCAGATGAGCACACAGGTATCACGCAGCTCAGCTGGCAATTCTCAAGCAGATGAACAGGCATGAATCACAAAGCTCAGCTGGCAATTTTCAAGCAGATGAGAAGCCAGGAATCACGCAGCTCAGCTGGCAATTATCAAGCTGATGAGCAGGCAGGAGTCACGCAGCTCAGCTGGCAATTATCAAGCAAATGAGCAGGCAGGAATCACGAAGCTCAGCTGGCAATTGTCAAGCACATGAGCAGACAGGAAACACGCAGCTCAGCAGCTCCTGATTCCGTGACTGAGCATGCACTGTTCACGTGGCTATCATGCACTGATTACGTGACTGATCATGCACTGATCACCTGGCTATCATCCATTGATCACATGTCTGTGCATGCCCTGATCACGTGGATGGTCAGGTACTGCTCACATGCCTTATCATGCACTGATCACATGCCTCATCATGCACTGAACACGTGGCTGTCATGCACAGATCACGTGGCTGATCATGCACTGATCACGTGGCTGATAATACACTCATAACTTGACTGATCATGCACTGATTAGGTGGCTAACATGCACTGATCACATGGCTATCGTGTACTGATTACGTGGCTGATCATACACTGCTCACATGACTAATCATGCACTGATCACATGGCTATCATACACTGATGATGTGCATCAGGAGGCAATATTCAAAGAGCTAAACAGGCACGAATCATGCAATCAGCAGGCAATAATCATGGACTTCAGCTGTGATGAAGCATGCTGCTCAGCTGGCAATAATCAAGCAGCTGAGCAGGCAGGAATCACACGGCTCAGCTGACAATTGTCAAGCAGATGAGCAGACAGGAAACACGCAGCTCAGCATCTCCTGATTCCGTGACTGAACATGCACTGTTCACGTGGCTATCATGCACTGATTACGTGACTGATCATGCACTGATCACCTGGCTATCATCCATTGATCACATGTCTGTGCATGCCCTGATCACGTGGATGGTCAGGTACTGCTCACATGCCTTATCATGCACTGATCACATGCCTGATCATGCACTGATCACGTGGCTGTCATGCACAGATCACGGGACTGATCATACACTGATCTCATAGCTATCATGCACGGATCACATGACTGTGCATGCACTGTCACGTGACTGATTGTGAACTGATCACGTGGATATCATGCACTGATGACGTGGCTGATCATAAACTGATCACGTAACTGATGATGCACTGATGACGTGGCTATCATCCACTGATCACATGTCTGCGCATGCACTGATCACGTGGCTGATCTAGCACTAATCACGTGGCTGATCATACACTGATCACGTGACTGATCATGCACTGATCACGTGACTGATCATGCACTGATCACCTGGCTATTATGCACTGATCAGGTAACTGATCAAGCACTGATCACTTGGCTACCATCCACTTATCACATGACTGTGCATGCACTGATCTCGTGGCTATAATGCACTGATTTCTTGACTGATCATGCACTGATCACGTGGCTATCATCCGCTGATCACATGTCTGCGCATGCCCTGATCACGTGGATGGTCAGGTACTGATCACGTGGCTTATCATGCACTGATCACGTGGCTGATCATGCACTGATCACGTGACTGATCATGCACTGATCACATGTCTATCATGCACTGATCACGTGGCTATCCTTCACTGATCATGTGACTGATCATGCACTGATGCCGTGACTATCATTCCCTGAATACCTCACTGCGCATGCACTGTAAATGTGGATGATCATACAGTGATCATGTGACAGATCATGCACAGATCACGTGAGTGATCATGCACTGATCAGGTGGCTATCATGCACTGTTCAGGTGGCTAACATGCACTGATCACATGGCTATCATGCACTGATTACGTGGTTGATCATGCACTGATCACGTGGCTATCATGTACAGATCACGTGGCTGATCAAGAACTGATCAGGTGACTCTGCATGCAGTGATCAGCTGTCTGAATGGCGCTGATCACATGACTGCCCATGCACTGACCACGGGGATGATCATACACGGATCACCTGACTGATCATGAACAGATCACTCGACTGATCATGCACTGATAAAGTGACTGATCATGCCCTGATCACGTGGCTATCATGCACAGATCACGTGGCTGATCATGCACTGGTCACGTGGCTGATAATACACTGATAACTTGACTGATCATGCACTGATTAGGTGGCTAACATGCACTGATCACATGGCTATCGTGTACTGATTACGTGGCTGATCATACACTGCTCACATGACTAATCATGCACTGATCACATGGCTATCATACACTGATGATGTGCATCAGGAGGCAATATTCAAAGAGCTAAACAGGCACGAATCACGCAATCAGCAGGCAATAATCATGGACTTCAGCTGTGATGAAGCATGCTGCCCAGCTGGCAATAATCAAGCAGCTGAGCAGGCAGGAATCACACGGCTCAGCTGACAATTGTCAAGCGGATGAGCAGGCAGGAATCACTCAGCTGAGCTAGCAATAATCAAGCAGATGAGCACACAGGTATCACGCAGCTCAGCTGGCAATTCTCAAGCAGATGAACAGGCATGAATCACAAAGCTCAGCTGGCAATTTTCAAGCAGATGAGAAGCCAGGAATCACGCAGCTCAGCTGGCAATTATCAAGCTGATGAGCAGGCAGGAGTCACGCAGCTCAGCTGGCAATTATCAAGCAAATGAGCAGGCAGGAATCACGAAGCTCAGCTGGCAATTGTCAAGCACATGAGCAGACAGGAAACACGCAGCTCAGCAGCTCCTGATTCCGTGACTGAGCATGCACTGTTCACGTGGCTATCATGCACTGATTACGTGACTGATCATGCACTGATCACCTGGCTATCATCCATTGATCACATGTCTGTGCATGCCCTGATCACGTGGATGGTCAGGTACTGCTCACATGCCTTATCATGCACTGATCACATGCCTCATCATGCACTGAACACGTGGCTGTCATGCACAGATCACGTGGCTGATCATGCACTGATCACGTGGCTGATAATACACTCATAACTTGACTGATCATGCACTGATTAGGTGGCTAACATGCACTGATCACATGGCTATCGTGTACTGATTACGTGGCTGATCATACACTGCTCACATGACTAATCATGCACTGATCACATGGCTATCATACACTGATGATGTGCATCAGGAGGCAATATTCAAAGAGCTAAACAGGCACGAATCATGCAATCAGCAGGCAATAATCATGGACTTCAGCTGTGATGAAGCATGCTGCTCAGCTGGCAATAATCAAGCAGCTGAGCAGGCAGGAATCACACGGCTCAGCTGACAATTGTCAAGCAGATGAGCAGACAGGAAACACGCAGCTCAGCATCTCCTGATTCCGTGACTGAACATGCACTGTTCACGTGGCTATCATGCACTGATTACGTGACTGATCATGCACTGATCACCTGGCTATCATCCATTGATCACATGTCTGTGCATGCCCTGATCACGTGGATGGTCAGGTACTGCTCACATGCCTTATCATGCACTGATCACATGCCTGATCATGCACTGATCACGTGGCTGTCATGCACAGATCACGGGACTGATCATACACTGATCTCATAGCTATCATGCACGGATCACATGACTGTGCATGCACTGTCACGTGACTGATTGTGAACTGATCACGTGGATATCATGCACTGATGACGTGGCTGATCATAAACTGATCACGTAACTGATGATGCACTGATGACGTGGCTATCATCCACTGATCACATGTCTGCGCATGCACTGATCACGTGGCTGATCTAGCACTAATCACGTGGCTGATCATACACTGATCACGTGACTGATCATGCACTGATCACGTGACTGATCATGCACTGATCACCTGGCTATTATGCACTGATCAGGTAACTGATCAAGCACTGATCACTTGGCTACCATCCACTTATCACATGACTGTGCATGCACTGATCTCGTGGCTATAATGCACTGATTTCTTGACTGATCATGCACTGATCACGTGGCTATCATCCGCTGATCACATGTCTGCGCATGCCCTGATCACGTGGATGGTCAGGTACTGATCACGTGGCTTATCATGCACTGATCACGTGGCTGATCATGCACTGATCACGTGACTGATCATGCACTGATCACATGTCTATCATGCACTGATCACGTGGCTATCCTTCACTGATCATGTGACTGATCATGCACTGATGCCGTGACTATCATTCCCTGAATACCTCACTGCGCATGCACTGTAAATGTGGATGATCATACAGTGATCATGTGACAGATCATGCACAGATCACGTGAGTGATCATGCACTGATCAGGTGGCTATCATGCACTGTTCAGGTGGCTAACATGCACTGATCACATGGCTATCATGCACTGATTACGTGGTTGATCATGCACTGATCACGTGGCTATCATGTACAGATCACGTGGCTGATCAAGAACTGATCAGGTGACTCTGCATGCAGTGATCAGCTGTCTGAATGGCGCTGATCACATGACTGCCCATGCACTGACCACGGGGATGATCATACACGGATCACCTGACTGATCATGAACAGATCACTCGACTGATCATGCACTGATAAAGTGACTGATCATGCCCTGATCACGTGGCTATCATGCACAGATCACGTGGCTGATCATGCACTGGTCACGTGGCTGATAATACACTGATAACTTGACTGATCATGCACTGATTAGGTGGCTAACATGCACTGATCACATGGCTATCGTGTACTTATTACGTGGCTGATCATGCACTGCTCACATGACTAATCATGCACTGATCACATGGCTATCATGCACTGATTACGTGGTTGATCATGCACTGATCACGTGGCTATCATGTACAGATCACGTGGCTGATCAAGAACTGATCAGGTGACTGTGCATGTAGTGGTATCGTGTCTGAATGGCGCTGATCACATGACTGCCCATGCACTGACCACGGGGATGATCATACACGGATCACCTGACTGATCATGAACACATCACACGACTGATCATGCACTGATGACGTGGATATCATACACTGATCACGTGACAGATCATGCACTGATAAAGTGACTGATCATGCACTGATCACGTGGCTATCATGCACAGATCACGTGGCTGATCATGCACTGGTCACGTGGCTGATAATACACTGATAACTTGACTGATCATGCACTGATTAGGTGGCTAACATGCACTGATCACATGGCTATCGTGTACTGATTACGTGGCTGATCATACACTGCTCACATGACTAATCATGCACTGATCACATGGCTATCATACACTGATGATGTGCATCAGGAGGCAATATTCAAAGAGCTAAACAGGCACGAATCACGCAATCAGCAGGCAATAATCATGGACTTCAGCTGTGATGAAGCATGCTGCCCAGCTGGCAATAATCAAGCAGCTGAGCAGGCAGGAATCACACGGCTCAGCTGACAATTGTCAAGCGGATGAGCAGGCAGGAATCACTCAGCTGAGCTAGCAATAATCAAGCAGATGAGCACACAGGTATCACGCAGCTCAGCTGGCAATTCTCAAGCAGATGAACAGGCATGAATCACAAAGCTCAGCTGGCAATTTTCAAGCAGATGAGAAGCCAGGAATCACGCAGCTCAGCTGGCAATTATCAAGCTGATGAGCAGGCAGGAGTCACGCAGCTCAGCTGGCAATTATCAAGCAAATGAGCAGGCAGGAATCACGAAGCTCAGCTGGCAATTGTCAAGCACATGAGCAGACAGGAAACACGCAGCTCAGCAGCTCCTGATTCCGTGACTGAGCATGCACTGTTCACGTGGCTATCATGCACTGATTACGTGACTGATCATGCACTGATCACCTGGCTATCATCCATTGATCACATGTCTGTGCATGCCCTGATCACGTGGATGGTCAGGTACTGCTCACATGCCTTATCATGCACTGATCACATGCCTCATCATGCACTGAACACGTGGCTGTCATGCACAGATCACGTGGCTGATCATGCACTGATCACGTGGCTGATAATACACTCATAACTTGACTGATCATGCACTGATTAGGTGGCTAACATGCACTGATCACATGGCTATCGTGTACTGATTACGTGGCTGATCATACACTGCTCACATGACTAATCATGCACTGATCACATGGCTATCATACACTGATGATGTGCATCAGGAGGCAATATTCAAAGAGCTAAACAGGCACGAATCATGCAATCAGCAGGCAATAATCATGGACTTCAGCTGTGATGAAGCATGCTGCTCAGCTGGCAATAATCAAGCAGCTGAGCAGGCAGGAATCACACGGCTCAGCTGACAATTGTCAAGCAGATGAGCAGACAGGAAACACGCAGCTCAGCATCTCCTGATTCCGTGACTGAACATGCACTGTTCACGTGGCTATCATGCACTGATTACGTGACTGATCATGCACTGATCACCTGGCTATCATCCATTGATCACATGTCTGTGCATGCCCTGATCACGTGGATGGTCAGGTACTGCTCACATGCCTTATCATGCACTGATCACATGCCTGATCATGCACTGATCACGTGGCTGTCATGCACAGATCACGGGACTGATCATACACTGATCTCATAGCTATCATGCACGGATCACATGACTGTGCATGCACTGTCACGTGACTGATTGTGAACTGATCACGTGGATATCATGCACTGATGACGTGGCTGATCATAAACTGATCACGTAACTGATGATGCACTGATGACGTGGCTATCATCCACTGATCACATGTCTGCGCATGCACTGATCACGTGGCTGATCTAGCACTAATCACGTGGCTGATCATACACTGATCACGTGACTGATCATGCACTGATCACGTGACTGATCATGCACTGATCACCTGGCTATTATGCACTGATCAGGTAACTGATCAAGCACTGATCACTTGGCTACCATCCACTTATCACATGACTGTGCATGCACTGATCTCGTGGCTATAATGCACTGATTTCTTGACTGATCATGCACTGATCACGTGGCTATCATCCGCTGATCACATGTCTGCGCATGCCCTGATCACGTGGATGGTCAGGTACTGATCACGTGGCTTATCATGCACTGATCACGTGGCTGATCATGCACTGATCACGTGACTGATCATGCACTGATCACATGTCTATCATGCACTGATCACGTGGCTATCCTTCACTGATCATGTGACTGATCATGCACTGATGCCGTGACTATCATTCCCTGAATACCTCACTGCGCATGCACTGTAAATGTGGATGATCATACAGTGATCATGTGACAGATCATGCACAGATCACGTGAGTGATCATGCACTGATCAGGTGGCTATCATGCACTGTTCAGGTGGCTAACATGCACTGATCACATGGCTATCATGCACTGATTACGTGGTTGATCATGCACTGATCACGTGGCTATCATGTACAGATCACGTGGCTGATCAAGAACTGATCAGGTGACTCTGCATGCAGTGATCAGCTGTCTGAATGGCGCTGATCACATGACTGCCCATGCACTGACCATGGGGATGATCATACACGGATCACCTGACTGATCATGAACAGATCACTCGACTGATCATGCACTGATAAAGTGACTGATCATGCCCTGATCACGTGGCTATCATGCACAGATCACGTGGCTGATCATGCACTGGTCACGTGGCTGATAATACACTGATAACTTGACTGATCATGCACTGATTAGGTGGCTAACATGCACTGATCACATGGCTATCGTGTACTTATTACGTGGCTGATCATGCACTGCTCACATGACTAATCATGCACTGATCACATGGCTATCATGCACTGATTACGTGGTTGATCATGCACTGATCACGTGGCTATCATGTACAGATCACGTGGCTGATCAAGAACTGATCAGGTGACTGTGCATGTAGTGGTATCGTGTCTGAATGGCGCTGATCACATGACTGCCCATGCACTGACCACGGGGATGATCATACACGGATCACCTGACTGATCATGAACACATCACACGACTGATCATGCACTGATGACGTGGATATCATACACTGATCACGTGACAGATCATGCACTGATAAAGTGACTGATCATGCACTGATCACGTGGCTATCATGCACAGATCACGTGGCTGATCATGCACTGGTCACGTGGCTGATAATACACTGATAACTTGACTGATCATGCACTGATTAGGTGGCTAACATGCACTGATCACATGGCTATCGTGTACTGATTACGTGGCTGATCATACACTGCTCACATGACTAATCATGCACTGATCACATGGCTATCATACACTGATGATGTGCATCAGGAGGCAATATTCAAAGAGCTAAACAGGCACGAATCACGCAATCAGCAGGCAATAATCATGGACTTCAGCTGTGATGAAGCATGCTGCCCAGCTGGCAATAATCAAGCAGCTGAGCAGGCAGGAATCACACGGCTCAGCTGACAATTGTCAAGCGGATGAGCAGGCAGGAATCACTCAGCTGAGCTAGCAATAATCAAGCAGATGAGCACACAGGTATCACGCAGCTCAGCTGGCAATTCTCAAGCAGATGAACAGGCATGAATCACAAAGCTCAGCTGGCAATTTTCAAGCAGATGAGAAGCCAGGAATCACGCAGCTCAGCTGGCAATTATCAAGCTGATGAGCAGGCAGGAGTCACGCAGCTCAGCTGGCAATTATCAAGCAAATGAGCAGGCAGGAATCACGAAGCTCAGCTGGCAATTGTCAAGCACATGAGCAGACAGGAAACACGCAGCTCAGCAGCTCCTGATTCCGTGACTGAGCATGCACTGTTCACGTGGCTATCATGCACTGATTACGTGACTGATCATGCACTGATCACCTGGCTATCATCCATTGATCACATGTCTGTGCATGCCCTGATCACGTGGATGGTCAGGTACTGCTCACATGCCTTATCATGCACTGATCACATGCCTCATCATGCACTGAACACGTGGCTGTCATGCACAGATCACGTGGCTGATCATGCACTGATCACGTGGCTGATAATACACTCATAACTTGACTGATCATGCACTGATTAGGTGGCTAACATGCACTGATCACATGGCTATCGTGTACTGATTACGTGGCTGATCATACACTGCTCACATGACTAATCATGCACTGATCACATGGCTATCATACACTGATGATGTGCATCAGGAGGCAATATTCAAAGAGCTAAACAGGCACGAATCACGCAATCAGCAGGCAATAATCATGGACTTCAGCTGTGATGAAGCATGCTGCCCAGCTGGCAATAATCAAGCAGCTGAGCAGGCAGGAATCACACGGCTCAGCTGACAATTGTCAAGCGGATGAGCAGGCAGGAATCACTCAGCTGAGCTAGCAATAATCAAGCAGATGAGCACACAGGTATCACGCAGCTCAGCTGGCAATTCTCAAGCAGATGAACAGGCATGAATCACAAAGCTCAGCTGGCAATTTTCAAGCAGATGAGAAGCCAGGAATCACGCAGCTCAGCTGGCAATTATCAAGCTGATGAGCAGGCAGGAGTCACGCAGCTCAGCTGGCAATTATCAAGCAAATCAGCAGGCAGGAATCACGAAGCTCAGCTGGCAATTGTCAAGCACATGAGCAGACAGGAAACACGCAGCTCAGCAGCTCCTGATTCCGTGACTGAGCATGCACTGTTCACGTGGCTATCATGCACTGATTACGTGACTGATCATGCACTGATCACCTGGCTATCATCCATTGATCACATGTCTGTGCATGCCCTGATCACGTGGATGGTCAGGTACTGCTCACATGCCTTATCATGCACTGATCACATGCCTCATCATGCACTGAACACGTGGCTGTCATGCACAGATCACGTGGCTGATCATGCACTGATCACGTGGCTGATAATACACTCATAACTTGACTGATCATGCACTGATTAGGTGGCTAACATGCACTGATCACATGGCTATCGTGTACTGATTACGTGGCTGATCATACACTGCTCACATGACTAATCATGCACTGATCACATGGCTATCATACACTGATGATGTGCATCAGGAGGCAATATTCAAAGAGCTAAACAGGCACGAATCATGCAATCAGCAGGCAATAATCATGGACTTCAGCTGTGATGAAGCATGCTGCTCAGCTGGCAATAATCAAGCAGCTGAGCAGGCAGGAATCACACGGCTCAGCTGACAATTGTCAAGCAGATGAGCAGACAGGAAACACGCAGCTCAGCATCTCCTGATTCCGTGACTGAACATGCACTGTTCACGTGGCTATCATGCACTGATTACGTGACTGATCATGCACTGATCACCTGGCTATCATCCATTGATCACATGTCTGTGCATGCCCTGATCACGTGGATGGTCAGGTACTGCTCACATGCCTTATCATGCACTGATCACATGCCTGATCATGCACTGATCACGTGGCTGTCATGCACAGATCACGGGACTGATCATACACTGATCTCATAGCTATCATGCACGGATCACATGACTGTGCATGCACTGTCACGTGACTGATTGTGAACTGATCACGTGGATATCATGCACTGATGACGTGGCTGATCATAAACTGATCACGTAACTGATGATGCACTGATGACGTGGCTATCATCCACTGATCACATGTCTGCGCATGCACTGATCACGTGGCTGATCTAGCACTAATCACGTGGCTGATCATACACTGATCACGTGACTGATCATGCACTGATCACGTGACTGATCATGCACTGATCACCTGGCTATTATGCACTGATCAGGTAACTGATCAAGCACTGATCACTTGGCTACCATCCACTTATCACATGACTGTGCATGCACTGATCTCGTGGCTATAATGCACTGATTTCTTGACTGATCATGCACTGATCACGTGGCTATCATACGCTGATCACATGTCTGCGCATGCCCTGATCACGTGGATGGTCAGGTACTGATCACGTGGCTTATCATGCACTGATCACGTGGCTGATCATGCACTGATCACGTGACTGATCATGCACTGATCACATGTCTATCATGCACTGATCACGTGGCTATCCTTCACTGATCATGTGACTGATCATGCACTGATGCCGTGACTATCATTCCCTGAATACCTCACTGCGCATGCACTGTAAATGTGGATGATCATACAGTGATCATGTGACAGATCATGCACAGATCACGTGAGTGATCATGCACTGATCAGGTGGCTATCATGCACTGTTCAGGTGGCTAACATGCACTGATCACATGGCTATCATGCACTGATTACGTGGTTGATCATGCACTGATCACGTGGCTATCATGTACAGATCACGTGGCTGATCAAGAACTGATCAGGTGACTCTGCATGCAGTGATCAGCTGTCTGAATGGCGCTGATCACATGACTGCCCATGCACTGACCACGGGGATGATCATACACGGATCACCTGACTGATCATGAACAGATCACTCGACTGATCATGCACTGATAAAGTGACTGATCATGCCCTGATCACGTGGCTATCATGCACAGATCACGTGGCTGATCATGCACTGGTCACGTGGCTGATAATACACTGATAACTTGACTGATCATGCACTGATTAGGTGGCTAACATGCACTGATCACATGGCTATCGTGTACTTATTACGTGGCTGATCATGCACTGCTCACATGACTAATCATGCACTGATCACATGGCTATCATGCACTGATTACGTGGTTGATCATGCACTGATCACGTGGCTATCATGTACAGATCACGTGGCTGATCAAGAACTGATCAGGTGACTGTGCATGTAGTGGTATCGTGTCTGAATGGCGCTGATCACATGACTGCCCATGCACTGACCACGGGGATGATCATACACGGATCACCTGACTGATCATGAACACATCACACGACTGATCATGCACTGATGACGTGGATATCATACACTGATCACGTGACAGATCATGCACTGATAAAGTGACTGATCATGCACTGATCACGTGGCTATCATGCACAGATCACGTGGCTGATCATGCACTGGTCACGTGGCTGATAATACACTGATAACTTGACTGATCATGCACTGATTAGGTGGCTAACATGCACTGATCACATGGCTATCGTGTACTGATTACGTGGCTGATCATACACTGCTCACATGACTAATCATGCACTGATCACATGGCTATCATACACTGATGATGTGCATCAGGAGGCAATATTCAAAGAGCTAAACAGGCACGAATCACGCAATCAGCAGGCAATAATCATGGACTTCAGCTGTGATGAAGCATGCTGCCCAGCTGGCAATAATCAAGCAGCTGAGCAGGCAGGAATCACACGGCTCAGCTGACAATTGTCAAGCGGATGAGCAGGCAGGAATCACTCAGCTGAGCTAGCAATAATCAAGCAGATGAGCACACAGGTATCACGCAGCTCAGCTGGCAATTCTCAAGCAGATGAACAGGCATGAATCACAAAGCTCAGCTGGCAATTTTCAAGCAGATGAGAAGCCAGGAATCACGCAGCTCAGCTGGCAATTATCAAGCTGATGAGCAGGCAGGAGTCACGCAGCTCAGCTGGCAATTATCAAGCAAATGAGCAGGCAGGAATCACGAAGCTCAGCTGGCAATTGTCAAGCACATGAGCAGACAGGAAACACGCAGCTCAGCAGCTCCTGATTCCGTGACTGAGCATGCACTGTTCACGTGGCTATCATGCACTGATTACGTGACTGATCATGCACTGATCACCTGGCTATCATCCATTGATCACATGTCTGTGCATGCCCTGATCACGTGGATGGTCAGGTACTGCTCACATGCCTTATCATGCACTGATCACATGCCTCATCATGCACTGAACACGTGGCTGTCATGCACAGATCACGTGACTGATCATGCACTGATCTCATAGCTATCATGCACGGATCACGTGACTGTGCATGCACTGTCACGTGACTGATTGTGAACTGATCACGTGGATATCATGCACTGATGACGTGGCTGATCATAAACTGATCACGTAACTGATGATGCACTGATGACGTGGCTATCATCCACTGATCACATGTCTGCGCATGCATTGATCACGTGGATGGTCAGGTGCTGATCACGTGGCTGATCATACACTGATCACGTGACTGATAATGCACTGATCACGTGACTGATCATGCACTGATCACCTGGCTATTATGCACTGATCAGGTAACTGATCAAGCACTGATCACTTCGCTATCATCCACTTATCACATGACTGTGCATGCACTGATCTCGTGGCTATAATGCACTGATTTCATGACTGATCATGCACTGATCACGTGGCTATCATCCGCTGATCACATGTCTGCGCATGCCCTGATCACGTGGATGGTCAGGTACTGATCACGTGGCTTATCATGCACTGATCACGTGGCTGATCATGCACTGATCACGTGACTGATCATGCACTGATCACGTGGCTATCCTTCACTGATCATGTGACTGATCATGCACTGATGCCGTGACTCTCATTCCCTGAATACCTCACTGCGCATGCACTGTAAATGTGGATGATCATACAGTGATCATGTGACAGATCATGCACAGATCCCGTGAGTCATCATGCACTGATCAGGTGGCTATCATGCACTGTTCAGGTGGCTAACATGCACTGATCACATGGCTATCATGCACTGATTACGTGGTTGACCATGCACTGATCACGTGGCTATCATGTACTGATCACGTGGCTGATCAAGAACTGATCAGGTGACTGTGCATGCAGTGGTATCGTGTCTGAATGGCGCTGATCACATGACTGCCCATGCACTGACCACGGGGATGATCATACACGGATCACCTGACTGATCATGAACAGATCACACGATTGATCATGCACTGATGACGTGGATATCAGACACTGATCACGTGACAGATCATGCACTGATAAAGTGACTGATCATGCACTGATCACGTGGCTATCATGCACAGATCACGTGGCTGATCAGGCACTGATCACGTGGCTGATAATACACTGATAACTTGACTGATCATGCACTGATTAGGTGGCTAACATGCACTGATCAGGTAACTGATCAAGCACTGATCACTTCGCTATCATCCACTTATCACATGACTGTGCATGCACTGATCTGGTGGCTATAATGCACTGATTTCGTGACTGATCATGCACTGATCACGTGGCTATCATCCGCTGATCACATGTCTGCGCATGCCCTGATCACGTGGATGGTCAGGTACTGATCACGTGGCTTATCATGCACTGATCACGTGGCTGATCATACACTGCTCACATGCCTAATCATGCACTGATCACATGGCTATCATACACTGATGATGTGCATCAGGAGGCAATATTCAAAGAGCTAAACAGGCACGAATCACGAAATCAGCAGGCAATAATCCTGGACTTCAGCTGTGATGAAGCATGCTGCTCAGCTGGCAATAATCAAGCAGCTGAGCAGGCAGGAATCACACGGCTCAGCTGACAATTGTCAAGTGGATGAGCAGGCAGGAATCACTCAGCTGAGCTAGCAATAATCCAGCAGATGAGCACACAGGTATCACGCAGCTCAGCTGGCAATTGTCAAGCAGATGGACTGGCATGAATCACAAAGCTCAGCTGGCAATTATCAAGCAGATGAGAAGCCAGGATTCACGCAGCTCAGCTGGCAATTATCAAGCTGATGAGCAGGCAGGAGTCACGCAGCTCAGCTGGCAATTATCAAGCTGATGAGCAGGCAGGAGTCACGCAGCTCAGCTGGCAATTATCAAGCTGATGAGCAGGCAGGAATCACGAAGCTCAGCTGGCAATTGTCAAGCAGATGAGCAGACAGGAAACACGCAGCTCAGCAGCTCCTGATTCCGTGACTGAGCATGCACTGTTCACGTGGCTATCATGCACTGATTACGTGACTGATCATGCACTGATCACCTGGCTATCATCCATTGATCACATGTCTGTGCATGCCCTGTTCACGTGGATGGTCAGCTACTGCTCACATGCCTTATCATGCACTAATCACATGCCTGATCATGCACTGATCTCGTGGCTGTCATGCACTGATCACGTGACTGAACATGCACTGATCTCATAGCTATCATGCACTGATCACGTGACTGTGCATGCACTGTCACGTGACTGATTGTGAACTGATCACGTGGATATCATGCACTGATGACATGGCTGGTCATAAACTGATCACGTAACTGATGATGCACTGATGACATGGCTATCATCCACTGATCACATGTCTGCGCATGCACTGGTCACGTGGCTGATCTAGCACTAATCACGTGGCTGATCATATACTGATCACGTGACTGATAATGCACTGATCACGTGACTGATCATGCACTGATCAGGTAACTGATCAAGCACTGATCACTTCGCTATCATCCTCTTATCACATGACTGTGCATGCACTGATCTCGTGGCTATAATGCACTGATTTCGTGACTGATCATGCACTGATCACGTGGCTATCATCCGCTGATCACATGTCTGCACATGCCCTGATCACGTGGATGGTCAGGTACTGATCACATGGCTTATCATGCACTGATCACGTGGCTGATCATGCACTGATCACGTGACTGATCATGCACTGATTAGCTGGCTCTCATCCACTGATCACGATGCTATGATGCACTGATCACGTGGCTGATCATGCATTGATCACATGTCTATCATGCACTGATCACGTGGCTATCCTTCACTGATCACGTGACTGATCATGCACTGATGCCCTGACTATCATTCCCTGAATACCTCGCTGCGCATGCACTGAAAATGTGGATGATCATACAGTGATCATGTGACAGATCATGCACAGATCACCTGCTGATCATGCACTGATCAGGTGGCTATCATGCACTGTTCAGGTGGCTAACATGCACTGATCACATGGCTATCATGCACTGATTATGTGGTTGATCATGCACTGATCACGTGGCTATCATGTACAGATCACGTGGCTGATCAAGAACTGATCAGGTGACTGACAATGCAGTGATCAGGTGTCTGAATGGTGCTGATCACACGACTGCCCATGCACTGACCACGGGGATGATCATACACGGATCACCTGACTGATCATGAACAGATCACGCGACTGATCATGCACTGATGACGTGGATATCATACACTGATCACGTGACAGATCATGCACTGATAAAGTGACTGATCATGCCCTGATCACGTGGCTATCATGCACAGATCACGTGGCTGATCATGCACTGGTCACGTGGCTGATAATACACTGATAACTTGACTGATCATGCACTGATTAGGTGGCTAACATGCACTGATCACATGGCTATCGTGTACTGATTACGTGGCTGATCATACACTGCTCACATGACTAATCATGCACTGATCACATGGCTATCATACACTGATGATGTGCATCAGGAGGCAATATTCAAAGAGCTAAACAGGCACGAATCACGCAATCAGCAGGCAATAATCCTGGACTTCAGCTGTGATGAAGCATGCTGCTCAGCTGGCAATAATCAAGCAGCTGAGCAGGCAGGAATCACACGGCTCAGCTGACAATTGTCAAGCGGATGAACAGGCAGGAATCACTCAGCTGAGCTAGCAATAATCAAGCAGATGAGCACACAGGTATCACGCAGCTCAGCTGGCAATTGTCAAGCAGATGAACAGGCATGAATCACAAAGCTCAGCTGGCAATTATCAAGCAGATGAGAAGCCAGGAATCACGCAGCTCAGCTGGCAATTATCAAGCTGATGAGCAGGCAGGAGTCACGCAGCTCAGCTGGCAATTATCAAGCAAATGAGCAGGCAGGAATCACGAAGCTCAGCTGGCAATTGTCAAGCACATGAGCAGACAGGAAACACGCAGCTCAGCAGCTCCTGATTCCGTGACTGAGCATGCACTGTTCACGTGGCTATCATGCACTGATTACGTGACTGATCATGCACTGATCACCTGGCTATCATCCATTGATCACATGTCTGTGCATGCCCTGATCACGTGGATGGTCAGGTACTGCTCACATGCCTTATCATGCACTGATCACATGCCTGATCATGCACTGATCTCATAGCTATCATGCACTGATCACGTGACTGTGCATGCACTGTCACGTGACTGATTGTGAACTGATCAAGTGGATATCATGCACTGATGACGTGGCTGATCATAAAATGGTCACGTAACTGATGATGCACTGATGACGTGGCTATCATCCACTGATCACATGTCTGCGCATGCACTGATCACCTGGCTGATCTAGCACTAATCACGTGGCGGATCATACACTGATCATGTGACTGATTATGCACTGATCACGTGACTGATCATGCACTGATCACCTGGCTATTATGCACTGATCAGCTAACTGATCAAGCACTGATCACTTCGCTATCATCCACTTATCACATGACTGTGCATGCACTGATCTCGTGGCTATAATGCACTGATTTCGTGACTGATCATGCACTGATCACGTGGCTATCATCTGCTGATCACATGTCTGCGCATGCCCTGATCACGTGGATGGTCAGGTACTGATCACGTGGCTTATCACGCACTGATCACGTGGCTGATCATGCACTAATCACGTGACTGATCATGCACCGATTAGGTGGCTCTCATGCACTGATCACGATGCTATGATGCACTGATCACGTGGCTGATCATGCACTGATCCCATGTCTATCATGCACTGATCACGTGGCTATCCTTCACTGATCACGTGATTGATCATGCACTGATGCCGTGACTATCATTCCCTGAATACCTCACTGCGCATGCACTGAAAATGTGGATGATCATACAGTGATCATGTGACACATCATGCACAGATCACGTGACTGATCATGCACTGTTCAGGTGGCTAAAATGCACTGATCACATGGCTATCATGCACTGATTACATGGTTGATCATGCACTGATCACGTGGCTATCATGTACAGATCACGTGGCTGATCAAGAACTGATCAGGTGACTGAGCATGCAGTGATCACGTGTCTGAATGGCGCTGATCACATGACTGCCCATGCACTGACCACGGGTATGATCATACACGGATCACCTGACTGATCATGAACACATCACGCGACTGATCATGCACTGATGACGTGGATATCATACACTGATCACGAGACAGATCATGCACTGATAAAGTGACTGATCATGCACTGATCACGTGGCTATCATGCACAGATCACGTGGCTGATCAGGCACTGATCACGTGGCTGATAATACACTGATAACTTGACTGATCATGCACTGATTAGGTGGCTAACATGCACTGATCACATGGCTATCGTGTACTGATTACGTGGCTGATCATACACTGCTCACATGACTAATCATGCACTGATCACATGG
Source organism: Bos indicus x Bos taurus (assembly GCF_003369695.1). NCBI lineage: Eukaryota > Metazoa > Chordata > Mammalia > Artiodactyla > Bovidae > Bos > Bos indicus x Bos taurus. The sequence continues at coordinate 64,971 of NW_020868159.1, forward strand.
CTATCATACACTGATGATGTGCATCAGGAGGCAATATTCAAAGAGCTAAACAGGCACGAATCACGAAATCAGCAGGCAATAATCCTGGACTTCAGCTGTGATGAAGCATGCTGCTCAGCTGGCAATAATCAAGCAGCTGAGCAGGCAGGAATCACACGGCTCAGCTGACAATTGTCAAGCGGATGAGCAGGCAGGAATCACTCAGCTGAGCTAGCAATAATCAAGCAGATGAGCACACAGGTATCACGCAGCTCAGCTGGCAATTGTCAAGCAGATGAACAGGCATGAATCACAAAGCTCAGCTGGCAGTTATCAAGCAGATGAGAAGCCAGGCATCACGCAGCTCAGCTGGCAATTATCAAGCTGATGAGCAGGCAGGAGTCACGCAGCTCAGCTGGCAATTATCAAGCAAATGAGCAGGCAGGAATCACGAAGTTCAGCTGGCAATTGTCAAGCAGATGAGCAGACAGGAAACACGCAGCTCAGCAGCTCCTGATTCCGTGACTGAGCATGCACTGTTCCCGTGGCTATCATGCACTGATTACGTGACTGATCATGCACTGATCACCTGGCTATCATCCATTGATCACATGTCTGTGCATGCCCTGATCACGTGGATGGTCAGGTACTGCTCACATGCCTTATCATGCACTGATCACATGCCTCATCATGCACTGATCACGTGGCTGTCATGCACAGATCACGTGACTGATCATGCACTGATCTCATAGCTATCATGCAGGGATCACGTGACTGTGCATGCACTGTCACGTGACTGATTGTGAACTGATCACGTGGATATCATGCACTGATGACGTGGCTGATCATAAACTGATCACGTAACTGATGGTGCACTGATGACGTGGCTATCATCCACTGATCACATGTCTGCACATGCATTGATCACGTGGCTGATCTAGCACTAATCACGTGGCTGATCATATACTGATCACGTGACTGATAATGCACTGATCACGTGACTGATCATGCACTGATCACCTGGCTATTATGCACTGATCAGGTAACTGATCAAGCACTGATCACTTGGCTACCATCCACTTATCACATGACTGTGCATGCACTGATCTCGTGGCTATAATGCACTGATTTCGTGACTGATCATGCACTGATCACGTGGCTATCATCCGCTGATCACATGTCTGCGCATGCCCTGATCACGTGGATGGTCAGGTACTGATCACGTGGCTTATCATGCACTGATCACGTGGCTGATCATGCACTGATCACGTGACTGATCATGCATTGATCACATGTCTATCATGCACTGATCACGTGGCTATCCTTCACTGATCACGTGACTGATCATGCACTGATGCCCTGACTATCATTCCCTGAATACCTCACTGCGCATGCACTGAAAATGTGGATGATCATACAGTGATCATGTGACAGATCATGCATAGATCACCTGCTGATCATGCACTTATCAGGTGGCTATCATGCACTGTTCAGGTGGCTAACATGCACTGATCACATGGCTATCATGCACTGATTAGGTGGTTGATCATGCACTGATCACGTGGCTATCATGTACAGATCACGTGGCTGATCAAGAACTGATCAGGTGACTGACAATGCAGTGATCAGGTGTCTGAATGGCGCTGATCACACGACTCCCCATGCACTGACCACGGGGATGATCATACACGGATCACCTGACTGATCATGAACAGATCACGCGACTGATCATGCACTGATGACGTGGATATCATACACTGATCACGTGACAGATCATGCAGTGATAAAGTGACTGATCATGCCCTGATCACGTGGCTATCATGCACAGATCACGTGGCTGATCATGCACTGGTCACGTGGCTGATAATACACTGATAACTTGACTGATCATGCACTGATTAGGTGGCTAACATGCACTGATCAGGTAACTGATCAAGCACTGATCACTTCGCTATCATTCACTTATCACATGACTGTGCATGCACTGATCTGGTGGCTATAATGCACTGATTTCGTGACTGATCATGCACTGATCATGTGGCTATCATCCGCTGATCACATGTCTGCGCATGCCCTGATCACGTGGATGGTCAGGTACTGATCACGTGGCTTATCATGCACTGATCACGTGGCTGATCATACACTGCTCACATGACTAATCATGCACTGATCACATGGCTATCATACACTGATGATGTGCATCAGGAGGCAATATTCAAAGAGCTAAACAGGCACGAATCTCGCAATCAGCAGGCAATAATCATGGACTTCAGCTGTGATGAAGCATGCTGCTCAGCTGGCAATAATCAAGCAGCTGAGCAGGCAGGAATCACACGGCTCAGCTGACAATTATCCAGCGGATGAGCAGGCAGGAATGACTCAGCTGAGCTAGCAATAATCAAGCAGATGAGCACACAGGTATCACGCAGCTCAGCTGGCAATTGTCAAGCAGATGAACAGGCATGAATCACAAAGCTCAGCTGGCAATTGTCAAGCAGATGAGAAGCCAGGAATCACGCAGCTCAGCTGGCAATTATCAAGCTGATGAGCAGGCAGGAGTCACGCAGCTCAGCTGGCAATTATCAAGCTGATGAGCAGGCAGGAGTCACGCAGCTCAGCTGGCAATTATCAAGCTGATGAGCAGGCAGGAATCACGAAGCTCAGCTGGCAATTGTCAAGCAGATGAGCAGACAGGAAACACGCAGCTCAGCGGCTCCTGATTACGTGACTGAGCATGCACTGTTCACGTGGCTATCATGCACTGATTACGTGACTGATCATGCACTGATCACCTGGCTATCATCCATTGATCACATGTCTGTGCATGCCCTGATCACGTGGATGGTCAGGTACTGCTCACATGCCTTATCATGCACTGATCACATGCCTGATCATGCACTGATCACGTGGCTGTCATGCACTGATCACGTGACTGAACATGCACTGATCTCATAGCTATCATGCACTGATCACGTGACTGTGCATGCACTGTCACGTGACTGATTGTGAACTGATAACGTGGATATCATGCACTGATGACATGGCTGGTCATAAACTGATTTTGTGCCTGATCATGCACTGATCACTTGTCTTTCGTGCTCTGATCACGTGGCTGATCATGTACTGATCACATGGCTATCATGCCCTGATCACGTGGCTATCATGCTATGATCACGTGGCTGATCCTACACTTATCACGTGACTGACCATGCACTGATCACGTGTCTATCATTCCCTGAACACGTCACTGCGCATGCACTGAAAATGTGGATGATCATACAGTGATCATGTGACAGATCATGCACAGATAACGTGACTGATCATACACTGATCACTTCGCTATCATGCACTTATCACGTAACTGGGCATGCAATGATCATGTGGTTGATCATACATTGATCACGTGTCAGATCTTGCACTGATCATGTGATTTTGCATGCACTGTTCACGGGTCTGATCGTGAACTGCTCACGTGGCTATCATGCTCTGATGACGTGGCCGATCATACACTGATCACGAAACTTATCATGCCCTTATCACGTGTCTATCATGCACTGATCACATGGATGGTGTGGTTCTGATCACGTAGCTGATCATGCCCTGATCACGTGGCTGATTATGCACTAATCACGTGGCTGATCATACACTGATCACGTGACTGATCATGCACTGATCATGTGACTGATCATGCACTGATCACGTGGCTATCATGCACTGATCACGAGACTGTTCATGCACTGAGCACTTCGCTATCATACACTTATCATGTAACTTGCCATGCAATGATTACGTGGTTGATCATAAACTGACCACATGACAGATCTTGCACTGATCACGTGACTGTGCATGCACTGATAACGTGACTGATCGTGAGGTGATCATGTGACTATCATGCACTGATCACGTGGCTGATCATACACTCCTCACGAAAATTATCATGCACTGATCACCTGGCTATTATGCACTGATCAGGAACTGATCAAGCACTGATCACTTCGCTATCATCCACTTATCACATGACTGTGCATGCACTGATCTCGTGGCTATAATGCACTGATTTCGTGCCTGATCATGCACTGATCACTTGGCTATCGTGCTCTGATCACGTGGTTGATCATGTACTGATCACATGGCTATCATGCCCTGATCACGTGGCTATCATGCTATGATCACGTGGCTGATCGTACACTTATCACGTGACTGACCATGCACTGATCACGTGTCTATCATTCCCTGAACACGTCACTGCGCATACACTGAAAATGTGGATGATCATACAGTGATCATGTGACAGATCATGCACAGATAACGTGACTGATCATGCACTGCTCACTTCGCTATCATGCACTTATCACGTAACTGGGCATGCAATGATCATGTGGTTGACCATACATTGATCACGTGTCAGATCTTGCACTGATCATGTGACTGTGCATGCACTGTTCATGGCTCTGATCGTGAACTACTCACGTGGCTATCATGCTCTGATGACGTGGCTGATCATACACTGATCACGTAACTTATCATGCCCTTATCACGTGTCTATCATGCACTGATCACATGGATGGTGTGGTTCTGATCACGTAGCTGATCATGCCCTGATCACGTGGCTGATTATGCACTAATCACGTGGCTGATCATACACTGATCACGTGACTGATCATGCACTGATCATGTGACTGATCATGCACTGATCACGTGGCTATCATGCACTGATCACGAGACTGTTCATGCACTGAGCACTTCGCTATCATACACTTATCATGTAACTTGCCATGCAATGATCACGTGGTTGATCATAAACTGACCACATGACAGATCTTGCACTGATCACGTGACTGTGCATGCACTGATAACGTGACTGATCATGCACTGATCACGTGGCTATCATGCACAGATCACGTGGCTGATCAGGCACTGATCACGTGGCTGATAATACACTGATAACTTGACTGATCATGCACTGATTAGGTGGCTAACATGCACTGATCACATGGCTATCGTGTACTGATTACGTGGCTGATCATACACTGCTCACATGACTAATCATGCACTGATCACATGGCTATCATACACTGATGATGTGCATTAGGAGGCAATATTCAAAGAGCTAAACAGGCACGAATCACGAAATCAGCAGGCAATAATCCTGGACTTCAGCTGTGATGAAGCATGCTGCTCAGCTGGCAATAATCAAGCAGCTGAGCAGGCAGGAATCACACGGCTCAGCTGACAATTGTCAAGCGGATGAGCAGGCAGGAATCACTCAGCTGAGCTAGCAATAATCAAGCAGATGAGCACACAGGTATCACGCAGCTCAGCTGGCAATTGTCAAGCAGATGAACAGGCATGAATCACAAAGCTCAGCTGGCAGTTATCAAGCAGATGAGAAGCCAGGCATCACGCAGCTCAGCTGGCAATTATCAAGCTGATGAGCAGGCAGGAGTCACGCAGCTCAGCTGGCAATTATCAAGCAAATGAGCAGGCAGGAATCACGAAGCTCAGCTGGCAATTGTCAAGCAGATGAGCAGACAGGAAACACGCAGCTCAGCAGCTCCTGATTCCGTGACTGAACATGCACTGTTCCCGTGGCTATCATGCACTGATTACGTGACTGATCATGCACTGATCACCTGGCTATCATCCATTGATCACATGTCTGTGCATGCCCTGATCACGTGGATGGTCAGGTACTGCTCACATGCCTTATCATGCACTGATCACATGCCTCATCATGCACTGATCACGTGGCTGTCATGCACAGATCACGTGACTGATCATGCACTGATCTCATAGCTATCATGCACGGATCACGTGACTGTGCATGCACTGTCACGTGACTGATTGTGAACTGATCACGTGGATATCATGCACTGATGACGTGGCTGATCATAAACTGATCACGTAACTGATGGTGCACTGATGACGTGGCTATCATCCACTGATCACATGTCTGCACATGCATTGATCACGTGGCTGATCTAGCACTAATCACGTGGCTGATCATATACTGATCACGTGACTGATAATGCACTGATCACGTGACTGATCATGCACTGATCACCTGGCTATTATGCACTGATCAGGTAACTGATCAAGCACTGATCACTTGGCTACCATCCACTTATCACATGACTGTGCATGCACTGATCTCGTGGCTATAATGCACTGATTTCGTGACTGATCATGCACTGATCACGTGGCTATCATCCGCTGATCACATGTCTGCGCATGCCCTGATCACGTGGATGGTCAGGTACTGATCACGTGGCTTATCATGCACTGATCACGTGGCTGATCATGCACTGATCACGTGACTGATCATGCATTGATCACATGTCTATCATGCACTGATCACGTGGCTATCCTTCACTGATCACGTGACTGATCATGCACTGATGCCCTGACTATCATTCCCTGAATACCTCACTGCGCATGCACTGAAAATGTGGATGATCATACAGTGATCATGTGACAGATCATGCATAGATCACCTGCTGATCATGCACTTATCAGGTGGCTATCATGCACTGTTCAGGTGGCTAACATGCACTGATCACATGGCTATCATGCACTGATTAGGTGGTTGATCATGCACTGATCACGTGGCTATCATGTACAGATCACGTGGCTGATCAAGAACTGATCAGGTGACTGACAATGCAGTGATCAGGTGTCTGAATGGCGCTGATCACACGACTCCCCATGCACTGACCACGGGGATGATCATACACGGATCACCTGACTGATCATGAACAGATCACGCGACTGATCATGCACTGATGACGTGGATATCATACACTGATCACGTGACAGATCATGCAGTGATAAAGTGACTGATCATGCCCTGATCACGTGGCTATCATGCACAGATCACGTGGCTGATCATGCACTGGTCACGTGGCTGATAATACACTGATAACTTGACTGATCATGCACTGATTAGGTGGCTAACATGCACTGATCAGGTAACTGATCAAGCACTGATCACTTCGCTATCATTCACTTATCACATGACTGTGCATGCACTGATCTGGTGGCTATAATGCACTGATTTCGTGACTGATCATGCACTGATCATGTGGCTATCATCCGCTGATCACATGTCTGCGCATGCCCTGATCACGTGGATGGTCAGGTACTGATCACGTGGCTTATCATGCACTGATCACGTGGCTGATCATACACTGCTCACATGACTAATCATGCACTGATCACATGGCTATCATACACTGATGATGTGCATCAGGAGGCAATATTCAAAGAGCTAAACAGGCACGAATCTCGCAATCAGCAGGCAATAATCATGGACTTCAGCTGTGATGAAGCATGCTGCTCAGCTGGCAATAATCAAGCAGCTGAGCAGGCAGGAATCACACGGCTCAGCTGACAATTATCCAGCGGATGAGCAGGCAGGAATGACTCAGCTGAGCTAGCAATAATCAAGCAGATGAGCACACAGGTATCACGCAGCTCAGCTGGCAATTGTCAAGCAGATGAACAGGCATGAATCACAAAGCTCAGCTGGCAATTGTCAAGCAGATGAGAAGCCAGGAATCACGCAGCTCAGCTGGCAATTATCAAGCTGATGAGCAGGCAGGAGTCACGCAGCTCAGCTGGCAATTATCAAGCTGATGAGCAGGCAGGAGTCACGCAGCTCAGCTGGCAATTATCAAGCTGATGAGCAGGCAGGAATCACGAAGCTCAGCTGGCAATTGTCAAGCAGATGAGCAGACAGGAAACACGCAGCTCAGCGGCTCCTGATTACGTGACTGAGCATGCACTGTTCACGTGGCTATCATGCACTGATTACGTGACTGATCATGCACTGATCACCTGGCTATCATCCATTGATCACATGTCTGTGCATGCCCTGATCACGTGGATGGTCAGGTACTGCTCACATGCCTTATCATGCACTGATCACATGCCTGATCATGCACTGATCACGTGGCTGTCATGCACTGATCACGTGACTGAACATGCACTGATCTCATAGCTATCATGCACTGATCACGTGACTGTGCATGCACTGTCACGTGACTGATTGTGAACTGATAACGTGGATATCATGCACTGATGACATGGCTGGTCATAAACTGATTTTGTGCCTGATCATGCACTGATCACTTGTCTTTCGTGCTCTGATCACGTGGCTGATCATGTACTGATCACATGGCTATCATGCCCTGATCACGTGGCTATCATGCTATGATCACGTGGCTGATCGTACACTTATCACGTGACTGACCATGCACTGATCACGTGTCTATCATTCCCTGAACACGTCACTGCGCATGCACTGAAAATGTGGATGATCATACAGTGATCATGTGACAGATCATGCACAGATAACGTGACTGATCATACACTGATCACTTCGCTATCATGCACTTATCACGTAACTGGGCATGCAATGATCATGTGGTTGATCATACATTGATCACGTGTCAGATCTTGCACTGATCATGTGATTGTGCATGCACTGTTCACGGGTCTGATCGTGAACTGCTCACGTGGCTATCATGCTCTGATGACGTGGCCGATCATACACTGATCACGAAACTTATCATGCCCTTATCACGTGTCTATCATGCACTGATCACATGGATGGTGTGGTTCTGATCACGTAGCTGATCATGCCCTGATCACGTGGCTGATTATGCACTAATCACGTGGCTGATCATACACTGATCACGTGACTGATCATGCACTGATCATGTGACTGATCATGCACTGATCACGTGGCTATCATGCACTGATCACGAGACTGTTCATGCACTGAGCACTTCGCTATCATACACTTATCATGTAACTTGCCATGCAATGATTACGTGGTTGATCATAAACTGACCACATGACAGATCTTGCACTGATCACGTGACTGTGCATGCACTGATAACGTGACTGATCGTGAGGTGATCATGTGACTATCATGCACTGATCACGTGGCTGATCATACACTCCTCACGAAAATTATCATGCACTGATCACCTGGCTATTATGCACTGATCAGGAACTGATCAAGCACTGATCACTTCGCTATCATCCACTTATCACATGACTGTGCATGCACTGATCTCGTGGCTATAATGCACTGATTTCGTGCCTGATCATGCACTGATCACTTGGCTATCGTGCTCTGATCACGTGGCTTGATCATGTACTGATCACATGGCTATCATGCCCTGATCACGTGGCTATCATGCTATGATCACGTGGCTGATCGTACACTTATCACGTGACTGACCATGCACTGATCACGTGTCTATCATTCCCTGAACACGTCACTGCGCATACACTGAAAATATGGATGATCATACAGTGATCATGTGACAGATCATGCACAGATAACGTGACTGATCATGCACTGCTCACTTCGCTATCATGCACTTATCACGTAACTGGGCATGCAATGATCATGTGGTTGACCATACATTGATCACGTGTCAGATCTTGCACTGATCATGTGACTGTGCATGCACTGTTCATGGCTCTGATCGTGAACTACTCACGTGGCTATCATGCTCTGATGACGTGGCTGATCATACACTGATCACGTAACTTATCATGCCCTTATCACGTGTCTATCATGCACTGATCACATGGATGGTGTGGTTCTGATCACGTAGCTGATCATGCCCTGATCACGTGGCTGATTATGCACTAATCACGTGGCTGATCATACACTGATCACGTGACTGATCATGCACTGATCATGTGACTGATCATGCACTGATCACGTGGCTATCATGCACTGATCACGAGACTGTTCATGCACTGAGCACTTCGCTATCATACACTTATCATGTAACTTGCCATGCAATGATCACGTGGTTGATCATAAACTGACCACATGACAGATCTTGCACTGATCACGTGACTGTGCATGCACTGATAACGTGACTGATCGTGAGGTGATCATGTGACTATCATGCAGTGATCACGTGGCTGATCATACACTCCTCACGAAAATTATCATGCGCTGATCACTTGGCTATCATGCACTGATCACTTGGCTGAACATGCACTGATCACGTGACTGATCTTGCACTGATCACGTGGCTGATCATGCACTAATCACGTGGCTGAACATACACTGATCACGTGACTGATCATGCACTGATCACGTGACTGCACATGCATTGATCACGTGGCTGATCATACACTGTTCACGGGACTGATCATGCGCTGATCACGTGGCTATCATTCACTGATCAGGTCACTGCCAATGCACAGGTCACGGGACTGATCATGCACTGATCACCTGGCTATCATGCACTGATCCGGTGGCTATCATGCCCTGATCATGTGGCTGATCATACACTGATCACGTGACTGATAATGCACTAATCAGCTGACTGATCACGCACTGATCACGTGGCTATGATGCACTGATGATGTGCCTCAGGAGGCAACAATCAAAGAGCTGAGCCGGCAGCAATCACACAAGCAGCAGGCAGTTGTCAATCAGCTGAGCAGACAGGAATCAGGCAGCTCAGTAGGCGCTGATCACGTGACTCAGCATGCACGGTTCACGTGGCTGATCATACACTGATCACGTGCCTGATCATGCACCGATCATTTGGCTGATCATGCACTGATCATTTGACTGATCATGCACTGATAAAGTTCCTGATCATGCACTGACCAGGTGACTAATCATACACTGATCACGTGGCTATCATGCACTGATCACGTGACTGCACATGCACTGATGATGTGGATGATCATACACTGATCACCTGAGTGATGATGCACTGATCACGTGGATATCATGCACTGGTCAGGTGGCTATCATGCCCTGATCACGTGGCTGATCTTACACTGATCAAGTGACTGATCATGCACTGATCACCTGCCTCTCATGCACTGATCATGTGGCTTTCATGCACTGACCACGTGGCTGAACATACACTGGTCTCGTGACGGCACATGCACTGATCATGTGGCTGATCATACACTGACCACGTGACTGATCATGCACCGATCACGTGGCTATCATGCACTGATCACGTGGCTGATCTAGCACTAATCACGTGGCTGATCATACACTGATCAGGTGACTGATAATGCACTGATCACGTGATTGATCATGCACTGATTAGGTGGCTAACATGCACTGATCACATGGCTATCGTGTACTGATTACGTGGCTGATCATACACTGCTCACATGACTAATCATGCACTGATCACATGGCTATCATACACTGATGATGTGCATCAGGAGGCAATATTCAAAGAGCTAAACAGGCACGAATCACGCAATCAGCAGGCAATAATCCTGGACTTCAGCTGTGATGAAGCATGCTGCTCAGCTGGCAATAATCAAGCAGCTGAGCATGCAGGAATCACACGGCTCAGCTGACAATTGTCAAGCAGATGAGCAGGCAGGAATCACTCAGCTGAGCTAGCAATAATCAAGCAGATGAGCACACAGGTATCACGCAGCTCAGCTGGCAATTGTCAAGCAGATGAACAGGCATGAATCACAAAGCTCAGCTGGCAATTATCAAGCAGATGAGAAGCCAGGAATCACGCAGCTCAGCTGGCAATTATCAAGCTGATGAGCAGGCAGGAGTCACGCAGCTCAGCTGGCAATTATCAAGCAAATGAGAAGGCAGGAATCCGAAGCTCAGCTGGCAATTGTCAAGCACATGAGCAGACAGGAAACACGCAGCTCAGCAGCTCCTGATTCCGTGACTGAGCATGCACTGTTCACGTGGCTATCATGCACTGATTACGTGACTGATCATGCACTGATCACCTGGCTATCATCCATTGATCACATGTCTGTGCATGCCCTGATCACGTGGATGGTCAGGTACTGCTCACATGCCTTATCATGCACTGATCACATGCCTGATCATGCACTGATCACGTGGCTGTCATGCACGATCACGTGACTGATCATGCACTGATCTCATAGCTATCATGCACGGATCACGTGACTGTGCATGCACTGTCACGTGACTGATTGTGAACTGATCAAGTGGATATCATGCCACTGATGACGTGGCTGATCATAAAATGGTTCACGTAACTGATGATGCACTGATGACGTGGCT
>NW_020868160.1:0-88265 GCF_003369695.1 Bos indicus x Bos taurus
TCTGGACACAAGCCTAGATGAGGTCTATTTGCCCTGCAGTCACTCGAGAGCAATCCCCAGCTTCCTTCGCAACTCGAATGGAACATTGGACTTCCCTGGGCCAACACAAGAGGCATCCTGAATTCCCCGTCGTAACTCGAGAATCCCGCCGCTAACTCGAGAAAAAACCAACGTGGCTCCCCCGTCCATCGCAAGATGAAGCCCTTTCCCGCTACAGCGTCTCAGGAGAAGTCCCACGTTAAGAATTGGAGGTCCAAACGGAATTTGCACCCTTGATGCTACCCACAAAGTTCCCCAACATACGGTCTCCCTCGAGAGGAACACCGAGGTTTTCCGGCACACTTCCTCTGAGCCCTCTCTCCCCTTCCTTGATCTCGACAGGAGGGTCGACTCCCCTGCTTTGTCTGGAAGGGGTTCCCGACCTTCCTGGTCGCACCTCAGGATGAGGCCGGTCTCAGACGAAATTCCAGACGTGGCCTCGTGGGTGGTTCCACATTCCGAAGGACCCCGATTTCCCGGTCCCCTCTTGATAAGAACCCGATGCCCGGACACCTTTTCGAACTCCACCCTGTGAATGAAGTCAACACGAGGGGCAGTGACTCGCCTGGCATCGTCCGAAAAAACCCCCAGGTTCCAAATACAGCTCGACAAGTGGCTCTCACCCCGTGAACACCTAGAGAGGCTAGCTGAGTTCATGCCTCAACCCAAGACCAGGCCTGACTCTTCTGTCCCATGTCTGCAGGTACCCTGCGTTCGGAGTCTGAAATCAGAGGAACCCTGAGGTTCCTGCCTCACCTGGAGATGAGGCCCTCTTCCAATGCACCAACCCAGTGGAGTCCCGAGAGACCCCTCCCACCTCCACAGTTTCCCTGACTTCTCAGAGGCACCATGAGAAGCTCCCTGAGGTCACCTGCACAAGTCAAGGGAACCGAGGGTTTCCTGCCTCAACCCGAGAAAGACCTCGAGAGTCCTTCTTCAACACGTCTCGAGGCCTGATTCCCCTACCATGACTCGAGAGCAATGACGCGCTCCCCCTCGCCACTCGCATGGAGACCCGACTTCCCGGGTGCCCCAAGAGAGGCTCACTGAGCTTGGCGTCGGACCTCGTGAGAAACCCACACTGGGGCCTCCGCTCGAGAAAAACCCCGAACACCCCGTCATCCCGAAATGAGGGCCTTCGTTTCCCCCATGGCCTAGAGCACCAATCCCTATTCCTCTCTCCAAACTCCACAGGAGGAGTGGTTCCTTAGTCCACTCTGTGTGCTCCAATAAATACCCGTCCTGTACTACAGAGGAGAATGGAGGTCTTTGCTTCCACTCGCGACGAGGCCTGACTCCCTGCCTGAGTCTGGAATGCAACCCCGAGAGTCTGTGTCGCCCCTAGCGAGGAACATTGGCTTCTGGACACAAGCCTAGATGAGGTCTATTTGCCCTGCAGTCACTCGAGAGCAATCCCCAGCTTTCCTTCGCAACTCGAACGGAAGATTGCACTTCCCTGGCCAACACAAGAGGCATCCTGAATTCCCCGTCGTAACTCGAGAATCCCGCCATAACTCGAGAACAACCACGTGGTTCCCCGTCATCGCAAGATGAAGCCCTTTCCCGCCACAGCGTCTCAGGAAGAAGTCCCGCGTTAAGAATTGGAGGTCCAACGGTACTGGCCCCTTGATGCGACCCACAAAGTTTCCCGAACATACAGAGTCTCCGTCGAAGGAACACCGAGGTTTTTCGGGCAACCACTGCCCTCTGAGGCCCTTCCTACCCTCCTGACCTAGACAGGAGGGTCCGACTTCCCTCTCCTTTGTCTGAAGGGGTTGCCGATCCTTCAGGTCGCACCTCAGTATGGAGGCCCTCTCATGACGGAATTCAAGGACCTGTGCCTCGTGGGTGGGTTCCACATTCCGAAGTACCCCAATGTCCCGTCCCCTCTTATAACGAACCCCTAAGCCCCGACACCTCGTTCGAACTCAACCCTGTGAATGAAGTCAACACGAAGGGGCAGGGACTCGCCCGTGCATCGTCCGGAAAAACCCCCAGGTCCAAATACAAGCTCACCCCGTGAACACCCTCGAGAGGCAGTGGGAGTTCCATCCTCCACCCAAGACGAGGCTGACTCTCCTGTCCCAACTCTGCAAAGGACCCTTGCGATCGGAGTCTGAAATGGAGACGAACCCTGAGGTTCCTGCCTTCAACTGCAGATGAGCACTCTTCCAATGCACCAAACCCAGGGAGTCCCGAGAGGCCCCTCCATCTCAGTTTCCCCCGACGTCTCAGAGCCAACCAGAGAAGCCCCTGAGGGTCACCTGGCAGAAGGTTGAGGGAACCCAGGGATTCCTGCATGCCGCACACCCGAGGAAGACCTCGAGAGACCTTGCTTCAAACACGTCTCGGCACCCGATTCCCCTACCATGGAACTCAGAGCAAGGACGGCGCTCCCCCTCGCCACTGCATGGAGACCCGAATTCCCTGGCGCCCCACGAGGAGCTCACTGACCTCGCCGTCGTACCTCGTGAGAAATCGCACACTGGGGACTCCTCTCAAGAAAAACCCCGGGACTCCCCCGTAATCGCGAGATGAGGGCTTCATCTCCTGCATGGCCCAGAGACCAATTTCGCGACCCCTCTCCAAACGCCTCAGGAGGCTTGACTCCCTTTAGTCCACTCAGTGAGCTCCAAGAGAAAACCATCGCGACTCGAGAGCAGACCGGGTTACTTGGCTTCCACTCGAGATGAATGCCTGTCTCCCCGTATGAGTCTGGAGATCCCTATCGACCCTGGAGAGGAACATTGGCTTCTGGACACAAGCCTAGATGAGGTCTATTTGCCCTGCAGTCACTCGAGAGCAATCCCCAGCTTTCCTTCGCAACTCGAATGGAACATTGGACTTCCCTGGGCCAACACAAGAGGCATCCTGAATTCCCCGTCGTAACTCGAGAATCCCGCCACAAGTCGAGAACAACCACGTGGTTCCCCCGTCATCGCAAGATGAAGCCCTTTCCCGCTACAGCGTCTCAGGAGAAGTCCCACGTTAAGAATTGGAGGTCCAAACGTGAATTTGCACCCTTGATGCTACCCACAAAGTTCCCCAACATACAGATCTCCCTCGAGAGGAATACCGAGGTTTTCCGGCACCACTTCCTCTGAGGCCCTTCTACCCTCCTGATCTCGACAGGAGGGTCGACTCCCCTGCTTTGTCTGGAAGGGGTTCCCGACCTTCCAGTCGCACCTCAGGATGAGGCCGGTCTCACGACGAAATTCCAGACGTGGCCTCGTGGTTGGTTCCACATTCCGAAGGACCCCGATTTCCCGGGCCCCTCTTGATAAGAACCCGATGCCCGGACACCTTTTCGAACTCCACCCTGTGAATGAAGTCAACACGAAGGGGCAGTGACTCGCCTGGGCATCGTCCGAAAAAAACCCCCAGGTTCCAAATACAGCTCGACAAGTGGCCTCTCACCCACCCCGTGAGCACCTAGAGAGGCTAGCAGAGTTCCATGCCTCAACCCAAGACCAAGCTCTGACTGTTCTGTCCCATGTCTGCAGGTACCCTGCGTTCGGAGTCTGAAATCAGAGGAACCCTGAGGTTCCTGCCTCACCTGGAGATGAGGCCCTCTTCCAATGCACCAGACCCAGTGGAGTCCGAGAGACCCCTCCCACCTCCACAGTTTCCATGACTTCTCAGAGGCACCATGAGAAGCTCCCTGAGGTCACCTGCACAAGTCAAGGGAACCGAGGGTTTCCTGCCTCAACCGAGAAAGACCTCGAGAGTCCTTCTTCAACACGTCTCGAGGCCTGATTTCCCCTACCATGACTCGAGGAGCAATGACGCGCTCCCCTCGCCACTCGCATGGAGACCCGACTTCCCGGGTGCCCCAAGAGAGGCTCACTGAGCTTGGCGTCGGACCTCGTGAGAAACCCGACACTGGGGCTCCGCTCGAGATAAACCCCGAAAACACCCCGTCATCCCGAAATGAGGGCCTTCGTTTCCCCCATGGCCTAGAGCACAATCCCTATTCCTCTCTCCAAACTCCACAGGAGGAGTGGTTCCCTTAGGCCACTCTGTGGGCTCCAATAAATACCCGTCTGTACTACAGAGGAGAATGGAGGTCTTTGCTTCCACCCGCGACGAGGCCTGACTCCCTGCCTGAGTCTGGAATGCAACCCCGAGATCTGTGTCGCCCCTAGCGAGGAACATTGGCTTCTGGACACAAGCCTAGATGAGGTCTATTTGCCCTGCAGTCACTCGAGAGCAATCCCCAGCTTTCCTTCGCAACTCGAACCGAAGATTGCACTTCCCTGGGCCAACACAAGAGGCATCCTGAATTCCCCGTCGTAACTCGAGAATCCCGCCGTAACTCGAGAACAACCACGTGGTTCCCCCGTCATCGCAAGATGAAGCCCTTTCCCGCCACAGCGTCTCAGGAGAAGTCCCGCGTTAAGAATTGGAGGTCCAAACGGTACTTGGCACCCTTGATGCGACCCACAAAGTTCCCCGACATACCGGTCTCCGTCGAAGGGAACACCGAGGTTTTCCGGCACCACTGCCTCTGAGGCCCTTCTACCCTCCTGACCTCGACAGGAGGGTCGACTCCTCTCCTTTGTCTGGAAGGGGTTGCCGACCTTCAGGTCGCACCTCAGTATGAGGCCCCTCTCATGACGAAATTCAAGACCTGGCCTCGTGGGTGGTTCCACATTCCGAAGGACCCCAATGTCCCGGTCCCCTCTATATAAGAACCCGAAGCCCGGACACCTCTTCGAACTCAACCCTGTGAATGAAGTCAACACGAAGGGGCAGTGACTCGCCCGTGCATCGTCCGGAAAAAACCCCCAGGTTCCAAATACAGCTCACCCCGTGAACACCTCGAGAGGCAAGTGGAGTTCCATGCCTCCACCCAAGACGAGGCCTGACTCTCCTGTCCCAACTCTGCAAGGACCTTGCGATCGGAGTCTGAAATGGAGACGAACCCTGAGGTTCCTGCCTCAACTGCAGATGAGGCCCTCTTCCAATGCACCAAACCCAGTGGAGTCCCGAGAGGCCCCTCCCATCTCCAGTTTCCCCGACTTCTCAGAGCCACCATGAGAAGCCCCCTGAGGTCACCTGCACAAGTTGAGGGAACCCAGGGTTTCCTGCCTCAACCCGAGAAAGACCTCGAGAGACCTTCTTCAACACGTCTCGAGACCCGATTCCCCTACCATGACTCAAGAGCAATGACGCGCTCCCCCTCGCCACTCGCATGGAGACCCGACTTCCCTGGCGCCCCACGAGAGGCTCACTGACCTCGCCGTCGTACCTCGTGAGAAATCGCACACTGGGGACTCCTCTCAAGAAAAACCCCGGGACTCCCCCGTAATCGCGAGATGAGGGCCTTCATCTCCTGCATGGCCCAGAGACCAATTTCGCGACCCCTCTCCAAACGCCTCAGGAGGCTTGACTCCCTTTAGTCCACTCAGTGAGCTCCAAGAGAAAACCATCGCGACTCGAGAGCAGACCGGGTTACTTGGCTTCCACTCGAGATGAATGCCTGTCTCCCCGTATGAGTCTGGAGATCCCTATCGACCCTGGAGAGGAACATTGGCTTCTGGACACAAGCCTAGATGAGGTCTATTTGCCCTGCAGTCACTCGAGAGCAATCCCCAGCTTTCCTTCGCAACTCGAATGGAACATTGGACTTCCCTGGGCCAACACAAGAGGCATCCTGAATTCCCCGTCGTAACTCGAGAATCCCGCCAACTCGAGAACAACCACGTGGTTCCCCCGTCATCGCAAGATGAAGCCCTTTCCCGCTACAGCGTCTCAGGAGAAGTCCCACGTTAAGAATTGGAGGTCCAAACGTGACTTTGCACCCTTGATGCTACCCACAAAGTTCCCCAACATACAGGTCTCCCTCGAGAGGAACACCGAGGTTTTCCGGCACCACTTCCTCTGAGGCCCTTCTACCCTCCTGACCTCGACAGGAGGGTCGACTCCTCTGCCTTTGTCTGGAAGGGGTTGCCGACCTTCCAGTCGCACCTCAGGATGAGGCCGGTCTCACGACGAAATTCCAGACGTGGCCTCGTGGGTGGTTCCACATTCCGAAGGACCCCGATTTCCCGGTCCCCTCTTGATAAGAACCCGATGCCCGGACACCTTTTCGAACTCCACCCTGTGAATGAAGTCAACACGAAGGGGCAGTGACTCGCCTGGGCATCGTCCGAAAAAACCCCCAGGTTCCAAATACAGCTCGACAAGTGGCCTCTCACCCCGTGAGCACCTAGAGAGGCTAGCAGAGTTCCATGCCTCAACCCAAGACCAAGCCTGACTGTTCTGTCCCATGTCTGCAGGTACCCTGCGTTCGGAGTCTGAAATCAGAGGAACCCTGAGGTTCCTGCCTCACCTGGAGATGAGGCCCTCTTCCAATGCACCAGACCCAGTGGAGTCCCGAGAGACCCCTCCCACCTCCACAGTTTCCATGACTTCTCAGAGGCACCATGAGAAGCTCCCTGAGGTCACCTGCACAAGTCAAGGGAACCGAGGGTTTCCTGCCTCAACCCGAGAAAGACCTCGAGAGTCCTTCTTCAACACGTCTCGAGGCCTGATTCCCCTACCATGACTCGAGAGCAATGACGCGCTCCCCCTCGCCACTCGCCTGGAGACCCGACTTCCCGGGTGCCCCAAGAGAGGCTCACTGAGCTTGGCGTCGGACCTCGTGAGAAACCCGACACTGGGGCTCCGCTCGAGATAAACCCCGAAACACCCCGTCATCCCGAAATGAGGGCCTTCGTTTCCCCCATGGCCTAGAGCACAATCCCTATTCCTCTCTCCAAACTCCACAGGAGGAGTGGTTCCCTTAGGCCACTCTGTGGGCTCCAATAAATACCCGTCTGTACTACAGAGGAGAATGGAGGTCTTTGCTTCCACCCGCGACGAGGCCTGACTCCCTGCCTGAGTCTGGAATGCAACCCCGAGATCTGTGTCGCCCCTAGCGAGGAACATTGGCTTCTGGACACAAGCCTAGATGAGGTCTATTTGCCCTGCAGTCACTCGAGAGCAATCCCCAGCTTTCCTTCGCAACTCGAACCGAAGATTGCACTTCCCTGGGCCGACACAAGAGGCATCCTGAATTCCCCGTCGTAACTCGAGAATCCCGCCGTAACTCGAGAACAACCACGTGGTTCCCCCGTCATCGCAAGATGAAGCCCTTTCCCGCTACAGCGTCTCAGGAGAAGTCCCGCGTTAAGAATTGGAGGTCCAAACGGTACTTGGCACCCTTGATGCGACCCACAAAGTTCCCCGACATACCGGTCTCCGTCGAAGGGAACACCGAGGTTTTCCGGCACCACTTCCTCTGAGGCCCTTCTACCCTCCTGACCTCGACAGGAGGGTCGACTCCTCTCCTTTGTCTGGAAGGGGTTGCCGACCTTCAGGTCGCACCTCAGTATGAGGCCCCTCTCATGACGAAATTCAAGACCTGGCCTCGTGGGTGGTTCCACATTCCGAAGGACCCCAATGTCCCGGTCCCCTCTATATAAGAACCCGAAGCCCGGACACCTCTTCGAACTCAACCCTGTGAATGAAGTCAACACGAAGGGGCAGTGACTCGCCCGTGCATCGTCCGGAAAAACCCCCAGGTTCCAAATACAGCTCACCCCGTGAACACCTCGAGAGGCAAGTGGAGTTCCATGCCTCCACCCAAGACGAGGCCTGACTCTCCTGTCCCAACTCTGCAAGGACCTTGCGATCGGAGTCTGAAATGGAGACGAACCCTGAGGTTCCTGCCTCAACTGCAGATGAGGCCCTCTTCCAATGCACCAAACCCAGTGGAGTCCCGAGAGGCCCCTCCCATCTCCAGTTTCCCCGACTTCTCAGAGCCACCATGAGAAGCCCCCTGAGGTCACCTGCAGAAGTCGAGGGAACCCAGGGTTTCCTGCCTCAACCCGAGGAAGACCTCGAGAGACCTTCTTCAACACGTCTCGAGACCCGATTCCCCTACCATGACTCAAGGGCAATGACGCGCTCCCCGTCGCCACTCGCATGGAGACCCGACTTCCCTGGCGCCCCACGAGAGGCTCACTGACCTCGCCGTCGTACCTCGAGAGAAATCGCACACTGGGGACTCCTCTCAAGAAAAACCCCGAGACTCACCCGTAATCTCGAGATGAGGGCCATCATCTCCTGCATGGCCCAGAGACCAATTTCGCGACCCCTCTCCAAACGCCTCAGTAGGCTTGACTCCCTTTAGTCCACTCAGTGAGCTCCAAGAGAAAACCATCGCGACTCGAGAGCAGACCGGGTTTCTTGGCTTCCACTCGAGATGAATGCCTGTCTCCTTGGGTGAGTCTGGAGATCCCTGTCAACCCTGGAGAGGAACATTGGCTTCTGGACACAAGCCTAGATGAGGTCTATTTGCCCTGCAGTCACTCGAGAGAAATCCCCAGCTTTCCGTCGCAACTCGAATGGAACATTGGATTTCCCTGGGCCAACACAAGAGGCATCCTGAATTCCCCTTCGTAACTCGAGAATCCCGCCGCAACTCGAGAAAATCCACGTGGTTCCCCCGTCATCGCAAGATGAAGCCCTTTCCCGCTACAGCGTCTCAGGAGAAGTCCCACGTTAAGAATTGGAGGTCCAAGCGTGAATTTGCACCCTTGATGCTACCCACAAAGTTCCCCAACATACCGGTCTCCCTCGAGAGGAACACCGAGGTTTTCCGGCACCACTTCCTCTGAGGCCCTTCTACCCCTCCTGATCTCGACAGGAGGGTCGACTCCCCTGCTTTGTCTGGAAGGGGTTCCCGACCTTCAGTCTCACCTCAGGATGAGGCCGGTCTCAGGACGAAATTCCAGACGTGGCCTCGTGGGTGGTTCCACATTCCGAAGGACCCCGATTTCCCGGTCCCCTCTTGATAAGAACCCGATGCCCGGACACCTTTTCGAACTCCACCCTGTGAATGAAGTCAACACGAAGGGGCAGTGACTCGCCTGGGCATCGTCCGAAAAAACCCCCAGGTTCCAAATACAGCTCGACAAGTGGCCTCTCACCCCGTGAGCACCTAGAGAGGCTAGCAGAGTTCCATGCCTCAACCCAAGACCAAGCCTGACTGTTCTGTCCCATGTCTGCAGGTACCCTGCGTTCGGAGTCTGAAATCAGAGGAACCCTGAGGTTCCTGCCTCACCTGGAGATGAGGCCCTCTTCCAATGCACCAGACCCAGTGGAGTCCCGAGAGACCCCTCCCACCTCCACAGTTTCCATGACTTCTCAGAGGCACCATGAGAAGCTCCCTGAGGTCACCTGCACAAGTCAAGGGAACCGAGGGTTTCCTGCCTCAACCCGAGAAAGACCTCGAGAGTCCTTCTTCAACACGTCTCGAGGCCTGATTCCCCTACCATGACTCGAGAGCAATGACGCGCTCCCCCTCGCCACTCGCCTGGAGACCCGACTTCCCGGGTGCCCCAAGAGAGGCTCACTGAGCTTGGCGTCGGACCTCGTGAGAAACCCGACACTGGGGGCTCCGCTCGAGATAAACCCCGAAACACCCCGTCATCCCGAAATGAGGGCCTTCGTTTCCCCCATGGCCTAGAGCACAATCCCTATTCCTCTCTCCAAACTCCACAGGAGGAGTGGTTCCCTTAGGCCACTCTGTGGGCTCCAATAAATACCCGTCTGTACTACAGAGGAGAATGGAGGTCTTTGCTTCCACCCGCGACGAGGCCTGACTCCCTGCCTGAGTCTGGAATGCAACCCCGAGATCTGTGTCGCCCCTAGCGAGGAACATTGGCTTCTGGACACAAGCCTAGATGAGGTCTATTTGCCCTGCAGTCACTCGAGAGCAATCCCCAGCTTTCCTTCGCAACTCGAACCGAAGATTGCACTTCCCTGGGCCGACACAAGAGGCATCCTGAATTCCCCGTCGTAACTCGAGAATCCCGCCGTAACTCGAGAACAAC
This sequence comes from Bos indicus x Bos taurus, assembly GCF_003369695.1. NCBI lineage: Eukaryota > Metazoa > Chordata > Mammalia > Artiodactyla > Bovidae > Bos > Bos indicus x Bos taurus. Next base: position 9,924 of record NW_020868160.1, read on the forward strand.
CACGTGGTTCCCCCGTCATCGCAAGATGAAGCCCTTTCCCGCTACAGCGTCTCAGGAGAAGTCCCGCGTTAAGAATTGGAGGTCCAAACGGTACTTGGCACCCTTGATGCGACCCACAAAGTTCCCCGACATACCGGTCTCCGTCGAAGGGAACACCGAGGTTTTCCGGCACCACTTCCTCTGAGGCCCTTCTACCCTCCTGACCTCGACAGGAGGGTCGACTCCTCTCCTTTGTCTGGAAGGGGTTGCCGACCTTCAGGTCGCACCTCAGTATGAGGCCCCTCTCATGACGAAATTCAAGACCTGGCCTCGTGGGTGGTTCCACATTCCGAAGGACCCCAATGTCCCGGTCCCCTCTATATAAGAACCCGAAGCCCGGACACCTCTTCGAACTCAACCCTGTGAATGAAGTCAACACGAAGGGGCAGTGACTCGCCCGTGCATCGTCCGGAAAAACCCCCAGGTTCCAAATACAGCTCACCCCGTGAACACCTCGAGAGGCAAGTGGAGTTCCATGCCTCCACCCAAGACGAGGCCTGACTCTCCTGTCCCAACTCTGCAAGGACCTTGCGATCGGAGTCTGAAATGGAGACGAACCCTGAGGTTCCTGCCTCAACTGCAGATGAGGCCCTCTTCCAATGCACCAAACCCAGTGGAGTCCCGAGAGGCCCCTCCCATCTCCAGTTTCGCCCGACTTCTCAGAGCCACCATGAGAAGCCCCCTGAGGTCACCTGCAGAAGTCGAGGGAACCCAGGGTTTCCTGCCTCAACCCGAGGAAGACCTCGAGAGACCTTCTTCAACACGTCTCGAGACCCGATTCCCCTACCATGACTCAAGGGCAATGACGCGCTCCCCGTCGCCACTCGCATGGAGACCCGACTTCCCTGGCGCCCCACGAGAGGCTCACTGACCTCGCCGTCGTACCTCGAGAGAAATCGCACACTGGGGACTCCTCTCAAGAAAAACCCCGAGACTCACCCGTAATCTCGAGATGAGGGCCATCATCTCCTGCATGGCCCAGAGACCAATTTCGCGACCCCTCTCCAAACGCCTCAGTAGGCTTGACTCCCTTTAGTCCACTCAGTGAGCTCCAAGAGAAAACCATCGCGACTCGAGAGCAGACCGGGTTTCTTGGCTTCCACTCGAGATGAATGCCTGTCTCCTTGGGTGAGTCTGGAGATCCCTGTCAACCCTGGAGAGGAACATTGGCTTCTGGACACAAGCCTAGATGAGGTCTATTTGCCCTGCAGTCACTCGAGAGAAATCCCCAGCTTTCCGTCGCAACTCGAATGGAACATTGGATTTCCCTGGGCCAACACAAGAGGCATCCTGAATTCCCCTTCGTAACTCGAGAATCCCGCCGCAACTCGAGAAAATCCACGTGGTTCCCCCGTCATCGCAAGATGAAGCCCTTTCCCGCTACAGCGTCTCAGGAGAAGTCCCACGTTAAGAATTGGAGGTCCAAGCGTGAATTTGCACCCTTGATGCTACCCACAAAGTTCCCCAACATACCGGTCTCCCTCGAGAGGAACACCGAGGTTTTCCGGCACCACTTCCTCTGAGGCCCTTCTACCCCTCCTGATCTCGACAGGAGGGTCGACTCCCCTGCTTTGTCTGGAAGGGGTTCCCGACCTTCAGTCTCACCTCAGGATGAGGCCGGTCTCAGGACGAAATTCCAGACGTGGCCTCGTGGGTGGTTCCACATTCCGAAGGACCCCGATTTCCCGGTCCCCTCTTGATAAGAACCCGATGCCCGGACACCTTTTCGAACTCCACCCTGTGAATGAAGTCAACACGAAGGGGCAGTGACTCGCCTGGGCATCGTCCGAAAAAACCCCCAGGTTCCAAATACAGCTCGACAAGTGGCCTCTCACCCCGTGAGCACCTAGAGAGGCTAGCAGAGTTCCATGCCTCAACCCAAGACCAAGCCTGACTGTTCTGTCCCATGTCTGCAGGTACCCTGCGTTCGGAGTCTGAAATCAGAGGAACCCTGAGGTTCCTGCCTCACCTGGAGATGAGGCCCTCTTCCAATGCACCAGACCCAGTGGAGTCCCGAGAGACCCCTCCCACCTCCACAGTTTCCATGACTTCTCAGAGGCACCATGAGAAGCTCCCTGAGGTCACCTGCACAAGTCAAGGGAACCGAGGGTTTCCTGCCTCAACCCGAGAAAGACCTCGAGAGTCCTTCTTCAACACGTCTCGAGGCCTGATTCCCCTACCATGACTCGAGAGCAATGACGCGCTCCCCCTCGCCACTCGCCTGGAGACCCGACTTCCCGGGTGCCCCAAGAGAGGCTCACTGAGCTTGGCGTCGGACCTCGTGAGAAACCCGACACTGGGGGCTCCGCTCGAGATAAACCCCGAAACACCCCGTCATCCCGAAATGAGGGCCTTCGTTTCCCCCATGGCCTAGAGCACAATCCCTATTCCTCTCTCCAAACTCCACAGGAGGAGTGGTTCCCTTAGGCCACTCTGTGGGCTCCAATAAATACCCGTCTGTACTACAGAGGAGAATGGAGGTCTTTGCTTCCACCCGCGACGAGGCCTGACTCCCTGCCTGAGTCTGGAATGCAACCCCGAGATCTGTGTCGCCCCTAGCGAGGAACATTGGCTTCTGGACACAAGCCTAGATGAGGTCTATTTGCCCTGCAGTCACTCGAGAGCAATCCCCAGCTTTCCTTCGCAACTCGAACCGAAGATTGCACTTCCCTGGGCCGACACAAGAGGCATCCTGAATTCCCCGTCGTAACTCGAGAATCCCGCCGTAACTCGAGAACAACCACGTGGTTCCCCCGTCATCGCAAGATGAAGCCCTTTCCCGCTACAGCGTCTCAGGAGAAGTCCCGCGTTAAGAATTGGAGGTCCAAACGGTACTTGGCACCCTTGATGCGACCCACAAAGTTCCCCGACATACCGGTCTCCGTCGAAGGGAACACCGAGGTTTTCCGGCACCACTTCCTCTGAGGCCCTTCTACCCTCCTGACCTCGACAGGAGGGTCGACTCCTCTCCTTTGGCTGGAAGGGGTTGCCGACCTTCAGGTCGCACCTCAGTATGAGGCCCCTCTCATGACGAAATTCAAGACCTGGCCTCGTGGGTGGTTGCACATTCCGAAGGACCCCAATGTCCCGGTCCCCTCTATATAAGAACCCGAAGCCCGGACACCTCTTCGAACTCAACCCTGTGAATGAAGTCAACACGAAGGGGCAGTGACTCGCCCGTGCATCGTCCGGAAAAACCCCCAGGTTCCAAATACAGCTCACCCCGTGAACACCTCGAGAGGCAAGTGGAGTTCCATGCCTCCACCCAAGACGAGGCCTGACTCTCCTGTCCCAACTCTGCAAGGACCTTGCGATCGGAGTCTGAAATGGAGACGAACCCTGAGGTTCCTGCCTCAACTGCAGATGAGGCCCTCTTCCAATGCACCAAACCCAGTGGAGTCCCGAGAGGCCCCTCCCATCTCCAGTTTCGCCGACTTCTCAGAGCCACCATGAGAAGCCCCCTGAGGTCACCTGCAGAAGTCGAGGGAACCCAGGGTTTCCTGCCTCAACCCGAGGAAGACCTCGAGAGACCTTCTTCAACACGTCTCGAGACCCGATTCCCCTACCATGACTCAAGGGCAATGACGCGCTCCCCGTCGCCACTCGCATGGAGACCCGACTTCCCTGGCGCCCCACGAGAGGCTCACTGACCTCGCCGTCGTACCTCGAGAGAAATCGCACACTGGGGACTCCTCTCAAGAAAAACCCCGAGACTCACCCGTAATCTCGAGATGAGGGCCATCATCTCCTGCATGGCCCAGAGACCAATTTCGCGACCCCTCTCCAAACGCCTCAGTAGGCTTGACTCCCTTTAGTCCACTCAGTGAGCTCCAAGAGAAAACCATCGCGACTCGAGAGCAGACCGGGTTTCTTGGCTTCCACTCGAGATGAATGCCTGTCTCCTTGGGTGAGTCTGGAGATCCCTGTCAACCCTGGAGAGGAACATTGGCTTCTGGACACAAGCCTAGATGAGGTCTATTTGCCCTGCAGTCACTCGAGAGAAATCCCCAGCTTTCCGTCGCAACTCGAATGGAACATTGGATTTCCCTGGGCCAACACAAGAGGCATCCTGAATTCCCCTTCGTAACTCGAGAATCCCGCCGCAACTCGAGAAAATCCACGTGGTTCCCCCGTCATCGCAAGATGAAGCCCTTTCCCGCTACAGCGTCTCAGGAGAAGTCCCACGTTAAGAATTGGAGGTCCAAGCGTGAATTTGCACCCTTGATGCTACCCACAAAGTTCCCCAACATACCGGTCTCCCTCGAGAGGAACACCGAGGTTTTCCGGCACCACTTCCTCTGAGGCCCTTCTACCCCTCCTGATCTCGACAGGAGGGTCGACTCCCCTGCTTTGTCTGGAAGGGGTTCCCGACCTTCAGTCTCACCTCAGGATGAGGCCGGTCTCAGGACGAAATTCCAGACGTGGCCTCGTGGGTGGTTCCACATTCCGAAGGACCCCGATTTCCCGGTCCCCTCTTGATAAGAACCCGATGCCCGGACACCTTTTCGAACTCCACCCTGTGAATGAAGTCAACACGAAGGGGCAGTGACTCGCCTGGGCATCGTCCGAAAAAACCCCCAGGTTCCAAATACAGCTCGACAAGTGGCCTCTCACCCCGTGAGCACCTAGAGAGGCTAGCAGAGTTCCATGCCTCAACCCAAGACCAAGCCTGACTGTTCTGTCCCATGTCTGCAGGTACCCTGCGTTCGGAGTCTGAAATCAGAGGAACCCTGAGGTTCCTGCCTCACCTGGAGATGAGGCCCTCTTCCAATGCACCAGACCCAGTGGAGTCCCGAGAGACCCCTCCCACCTCCACAGTTTCCATGACTTCTCAGAGGCACCATGAGAAGCTCCCTGAGGTCACCTGCACAAGTCAAGGGAACCGAGGGTTTCCTGCCTCAACCCGAGAAAGACCTCGAGAGTCCTTCTTCAACACGTCTCGAGGCCTGATTCCCCTACCATGACTCGAGAGCAATGACGCGCTCCCCCTCGCCACTCGCCTGGAGACCCGACTTCCCGGGTGCCCCAAGAGAGGCTCACTGAGCTTGGCGTCGGACCTCGTGAGAAACCCGACACTGGGGGCTCCGCTCGAGATAAACCCCGAAACACCCCGTCATCCCGAAATGAGGGCCTTCGTTTCCCCCATGGCCTAGAGCACAATCCCTATTCCTCTCTCCAAACTCCACAGGAGGAGTGGTTCCCTTAGGCCACTCTGTGGGCTCCAATAAATACCCGTCTGTACTACAGAGGAGAATGGAGGTCTTTGCTTCCACCCGCGACGAGGCCTGACTCCCTGCCTGAGTCTGGAATGCAACCCCGAGATCTGTGTCGCCCCTAGCGAGGAACATTGGCTTCTGGACACAAGCCTAGATGAGGTCTATTTGCCCTGCAGTCACTCGAGAGCAATCCCCAGCTTTCCTTCGCAACTCGAACCGAAGATTGCACTTCCCTGGGCCGACACAAGAGGCATCCTGAATTCCCCGTCGTAACTCGAGAATCCCGCCGTAACTCGAGAACAACCACGTGGTTCCCCCGTCATCGCAAGATGAAGCCCTTTCCCGCTACAGCGTCTCAGGAGAAGTCCCGCGTTAAGAATTGGAGGTCCAAACGGTACTTGGCACCCTTGATGCGACCCACAAAGTTCCCCGACATACCGGTCTCCGTCGAAGGGAACACCGAGGTTTTCCGGCACCACTTCCTCTGAGGCCCTTCTACCCTCCTGACCTCGACAGGAGGGTCGACTCCTCTCCTTTGGCTGGAAGGGGTTGCCGACCTTCAGGTCGCACCTCAGTATGAGGCCCCTCTCATGACGAAATTCAAGACCTGGCCTCGTGGGTGGTTGCACATTCCGAAGGACCCCAATGTCCCGGTCCCCTCTATATAAGAACCCGAAGCCCGGACACCTCTTCGAACTCAACCCTGTGAATGAAGTCAACACGAAGGGGCAGTGACTCGCCCGTGCATCGTCCGGAAAAACCCCCAGGTTCCAAATACAGCTCACCCCGTGAACACCTCGAGAGGCAAGTGGAGTTCCATGCCTCCACCCAAGACGAGGCCTGACTCTCCTGTCCCAACTCTGCAAGGACCTTGCGATCGGAGTCTGAAATGGAGACGAACCCTGAGGTTCCTGCCTCAACTGCAGATGAGGCCCTCTTCCAATGCACCAAACCCAGTGGAGTCCCGAGAGGCCCCTCCCATCTCCAGTTTCGCCGACTTCTCAGAGCCACCATGAGAAGCCCCCTGAGGTCACCTGCAGAAGTCGAGGGAACCCAGGGTTTCCTGCCTCAACCCGAGGAAGACCTCGAGAGACCTTCTTCAACACGTCTCGAGACCCGATTCCCCTACCATGACTCAAGGGCAATGACGCGCTCCCCGTCGCCACTCGCATGGAGACCCGACTTCCCTGGCGCCCCACGAGAGGCTCACTGACCTCGCCGTCGTACCTCGAGAGAAATCGCACACTGGGGACTCCTCTCAAGAAAAACCCCGAGACTCACCCGTAATCTCGAGATGAGGGCCATCATCTCCTGCATGGCCCAGAGACCAATTTCGCGACCCCTCTCCAAACGCCTCAGTAGGCTTGACTCCCTTTAGTCCACTCAGTGAGCTCCAAGAGAAAACCATCGCGACTCGAGAGCAGACCGGGTTTCTTGGCTTCCACTCGAGATGAATGCCTGTCTCCTTGGGTGAGTCTGGAGATCCCTGTCAACCCTGGAGAGGAACATTGGCTTCTGGACACAAGCCTAGATGAGGTCTATTTGCCCTGCAGTCACTCGAGAGAAATCCCCAGCTTTCCGTCGCAACTCGAATGGAACATTGGATTTCCCTGGGCCAACACAAGAGGCATCCTGAATTCCCCTTCGTAACTCGAGAATCCCGCCGCAACTCGAGAAAATCCACGTGGTTCCCCCGTCATCGCAAGATGAAGCCCTTTCCCGCTACAGCGTCTCAGGAGAAGTCCCACGTTAAGAATTGGAGGTCCAAGCGTGAATTTGCACCCTTGATGCTACCCACAAAGTTCCCCAACATACCGGTCTCCCTCGAGAGGAACACCGAGGTTTTCCGGCACCACTTCCTCTGAGGCCCTTCTACCCCTCCTGATCTCGACAGGAGGGTCGACTCCCCTGCTTTGTCTGGAAGGGGTTCCCGACCTTCAGTCTCACCTCAGGATGAGGCCGGTCTCAGGACGAAATTCCAGACGTGGCCTCGTGGGTGGTTCCACATTCCGAAGGACCCCGATTTCCCGGTCCCCTCTTGATAAGAACCCGATGCCCGGACACCTTTTCGAACTCCACCCTGTGAATGAAGTCAACACGAAGGGGCAGTGACTCGCCTGGGCATCGTCCGAAAAAACCCCCAGGTTCCAAATACAGCTCGACAAGTGGCCTCTCACCCCGTGAGCACCTAGAGAGGCTAGCAGAGTTCCATGCCTCAACCCAAGACCAAGCCTGACTGTTCTGTCCCATGTCTGCAGGTACCCTGCGTTCGGAGTCTGAAATCAGAGGAACCCTGAGGTTCCTGCCTCACCTGGAGATGAGGCCCTCTTCCAATGCACCAGACCCAGTGGAGTCCCGAGAGACCCCTCCCACCTCCACAGTTTCCATGACTTCTCAGAGGCACCATGAGAAGCTCCCTGAGGTCACCTGCACAAGTCAAGGGAACCGAGGGTTTCCTGCCTCAACCCGAGAAAGACCTCGAGAGTCCTTCTTCAACACGTCTCGAGGCCTGATTCCCCTACCATGACTCGAGAGCAATGACGCGCTCCCCCTCGCCACTCGCCTGGAGACCCGACTTCCCGGGTGCCCCAAGAGAGGCTCACTGAGCTTGGCGTCGGACCTCGTGAGAAACCCGACACTGGGGGCTCCGCTCGAGATAAACCCCGAAACACCCCGTCATCCCGAAATGAGGGCCTTCGTTTCCCCCATGGCCTAGAGCACAATCCCTATTCCTCTCTCCAAACTCCACAGGAGGAGTGGTTCCCTTAGGCCACTCTGTGGGCTCCAATAAATACCCGTCTGTACTACAGAGGAGAATGGAGGTCTTTGCTTCCACCCGCGACGAGGCCTGACTCCCTGCCTGAGTCTGGAATGCAACCCCGAGATCTGTGTCGCCCCTAGCGAGGAACATTGGCTTCTGGACACAAGCCTAGATGAGGTCTATTTGCCCTGCAGTCACTCGAGAGCAATCCCCAGCTTTCCTTCGCAACTCGAACCGAAGATTGCACTTCCCTGGGCCGACACAAGAGGCATCCTGAATTCCCCGTCGTAACTCGAGAATCCCGCCGTAACTCGAGAACAACCACGTGGTTCCCCCGTCATCGCAAGATGAAGCCCTTTCCCGCTACAGCGTCTCAGGAGAAGTCCCGCGTTAAGAATTGGAGGTCCAAACGGTACTTGGCACCCTTGATGCGACCCACAAAGTTCCCCGACATACCGGTCTCCGTCGAAGGGAACACCGAGGTTTTCCGGCACCACTTCCTCTGAGGCCCTTCTACCCTCCTGACCTCGACAGGAGGGTCGACTCCTCTCCTTTGTCTGGAAGGGGTTGCCGACCTTCAGGTCGCACCTCAGTATGAGGCCCCTCTCATGACGAAATTCAAGACCTGGCCTCGTGGGTGGTTGCACATTCCGAAGGACCCCAATGTCCCGGTCCCCTCTATATAAGAACCCGAAGCCCGGACACCTCTTCGAACTCAACCCTGTGAATGAAGTCAACACGAAGGGGCAGTGACTCGCCCGTGCATCGTCCGGAAAAACCCCCAGGTTCCAAATACAGCTCACCCCGTGAACACCTCGAGAGGCAAGTGGAGTTCCATGCCTCCACCCAAGACGAGGCCTGACTCTCCTGTCCCAACTCTGCAAGGACCTTGCGATCGGAGTCTGAAATGGAGACGAACCCTGAGGTTCCTGCCTCAACTGCAGATGAGGCCCTCTTCCAATGCACCAAACCCAGTGGAGTCCCGAGAGGCCCCTCCCATCTCCAGTTTCGCCGACTTCTCAGAGCCACCATGAGAAGCCCCCTGAGGTCACCTGCAGAAGTCGAGGGAACCCAGGGTTTCCTGCCTCAACCCGAGGAAGACCTCGAGAGACCTTCTTCAACACGTCTCGAGACCCGATTCCCCTACCATGACTCAAGGGCAATGACGCGCTCCCCGTCGCCACTCGCATGGAGACCCGACTTCCCTGGCGCCCCACGAGAGGCTCACTGACCTCGCCGTCGTACCTCGAGAGAAATCGCACACTGGGGACTCCTCTCAAGAAAAACCCCGAGACTCACCCGTAATCTCGAGATGAGGGCCATCATCTCCTGCATGGCCCAGAGACCAATTTCGCGACCCCTCTCCAAACGCCTCAGTAGGCTTGACTCCCTTTAGTCCACTCAGTGAGCTCCAAGAGAAAACCATCGCGACTCGAGAGCAGACCGGGTTTCTTGGCTTCCACTCGAGATGAATGCCTGTCTCCTTGGGTGAGTCTGGAGATCCCTGTCAACCCTGGAGAGGAACATTGGCTTCTGGACACAAGCCTAGATGAGGTCTATTTGCCCTGCAGTCACTCGAGAGAAATCCCCAGCTTTCCGTCGCAACTCGAATGGAACATTGGATTTCCCTGGGCCAACACAAGAGGCATCCTGAATTCCCCTTCGTAACTCGAGAATCCCGCCGCAACTCGAGAAAATCCACGTGGTTCCCCCGTCATCGCAAGATGAAGCCCTTTCCCGCTACAGCGTCTCAGGAGAAGTCCCACGTTAAGAATTGGAGGTCCAAGCGTGAATTTGCACCCTTGATGCTACCCACAAAGTTCCCCAACATACCGGTCTCCCTCGAGAGGAACACCGAGGTTTTCCGGCACCACTTCCTCTGAGGCCCTTCTACCCCTCCTGATCTCGACAGGAGGGTCGACTCCCCTGCTTTGTCTGGAAGGGGTTCCCGACCTTCAGTCTCACCTCAGGATGAGGCCGGTCTCAGGACGAAATTCCAGACGTGGCCTCGTGGGTGGTTCCACATTCCGAAGGACCCCGATTTCCCGGTCCCCTCTTGATAAGAACCCGATGCCCGGACACCTTTTCGAACTCCACCCTGTGAATGAAGTCAACACGAAGGGGCAGTGACTCGCCTGGGCATCGTCCGAAAAAACCCCCAGGTTCCAAATACAGCTCGACAAGTGGCCTCTCACCCCGTGAGCACCTAGAGAGGCTAGCAGAGTTCCATGCCTCAACCCAAGACCAAGCCTGACTGTTCTGTCCCATGTCTGCAGGTACCCTGCGTTCGGAGTCTGAAATCAGAGGAACCCTGAGGTTCCTGCCTCACCTGGAGATGAGGCCCTCTTCCAATGCACCAGACCCAGTGGAGTCCCGAGAGACCCCTCCCACCTCCACAGTTTCCATGACTTCTCAGAGGCACCATGAGAAGCTCCCTGAGGTCACCTGCACAAGTCAAGGGAACCGAGGGTTTCCTGCCTCAACCCGAGAAAGACCTCGAGAGTCCTTCTTCAACACGTCTCGAGGCCTGATTCCCCTACCATGACTCGAGAGCAATGACGCGCTCCCCCTCGCCACTCGCCTGGAGACCCGACTTCCCGGGTGCCCCAAGAGAGGCTCACTGAGCTTGGCGTCGGACCTCGTGAGAAACCCGACACTGGGGGCTCCGCTCGAGATAAACCCCGAAACACCCCGTCATCCCGAAATGAGGGCCTTCGTTTCCCCCATGGCCTAGAGCACAATCCCTATTCCTCTCTCCAAACTCCACAGGAGGAGTGGTTCCCTTAGGCCACTCTGTGGGCTCCAATAAATACCCGTCTGTACTACAGAGGAGAATGGAGGTCTTTGCTTCCACCCGCGACGAGGCCTGACTCCCTGCCTGAGTCTGGAATGCAACCCCGAGATCTGTGTCGCCCCTAGCGAGGAACATTGGCTTCTGGACACAAGCCTAGATGAGGTCTATTTGCCCTGCAGTCACTCGAGAGCAATCCCCAGCTTTCCTTCGCAACTCGAACCGAAGATTGCACTTCCCTGGGCCGACACAAGAGGCATCCTGAATTCCCCGTCGTAACTCGAGAATCCCGCCGTAACTCGAGAACAACCACGTGGTTCCCCCGTCATCGCAAGATGAAGCCCTTTCCCGCTACAGCGTCTCAGGAGAAGTCCCGCGTTAAGAATTGGAGGTCCAAACGGTACTTGGCACCCTTGATGCGACCCACAAAGTTCCCCGACATACCGGTCTCCGTCGAAGGGAACACCGAGGTTTTCCGGCACCACTTCCTCTGAGGCCCTTCTACCCTCCTGACCTCGACAGGAGGGTCGACTCCTCTCCTTTGTCTGGAAGGGGTTGCCGACCTTCAGGTCGCACCTCAGTATGAGGCCCCTCTCATGACGAAATTCAAGACCTGGCCTCGTGGGTGGTTGCACATTCCGAAGGACCCCAATGTCCCGGTCCCCTCTATATAAGAACCCGAAGCCCGGACACCTCTTCGAACTCAACCCTGTGAATGAAGTCAACACGAAGGGGCAGTGACTCGCCCGTGCATCGTCCGGAAAAACCCCCAGGTTCCAAATACAGCTCACCCGTGAACACCTCGAGAGGCAAGTGGAGTTCCATGCCTCCACCCAAGACGAGGCCTGACTCTCCTGTCCCAACTCTGCAAGGACCTTGCGATCGGAGTCTGAAATGGAGACGAACCCTGAGGTTCCTGCCTCAACTGCAGATGAGGCCCTCTTCCAATGCACCAAACCCAGTGGAGTCCCGAGAGGCCCCTCCCATCTCCAGTTTCGCCGACTTCTCAGAGCCACCATGAGAAGCCCCCTGAGGTCACCTGCAGAAGTCGAGGGAACCCAGGGTTTCCTGCCTCAACCCGAGGAAGACCTCGAGAGACCTTCTTCAACACGTCTCGAGACCCGATTCCCCTACCATGACTCAAGGGCAATGACGCGCTCCCCGTCGCCACTCGCATGGAGACCCGACTTCCCTGGCGCCCCACGAGAGGCTCACTGACCTCGCCGTCGTACCTCGAGAGAAATCGCACACTGGGGACTCCTCTCAAGAAAAACCCCGAGACTCACCCGTAATCTCGAGATGAGGGCCATCATCTCCTGCATGGCCCAGAGACCAATTTCGCGACCCCTCTCCAAACGCCTCAGTAGGCTTGACTCCCTTTAGTCCACTCAGTGAGCTCCAAGAGAAAACCATCGCGACTCGAGAGCAGACCGGGTTTCTTGGCTTCCACTCGAGATGAATGCCTGTCTCCTTGGGTGAGTCTGGAGATCCCTGTCAACCCTGGAGAGGAACATTGGCTTCTGGACACAAGCCTAGATGAGGTCTATTTGCCCTGCAGTCACTCGAGAGAAATCCCCAGCTTTCCGTCGCAACTCGAATGGAACATTGGATTTTCCCTGGGCCAACACAAGAGGCATCCTGAATTCCCCTTCGTAACTCGAGAATCCCGCCGCAACTCGAGAAAATCCACGTGGTTCCCCCGTCATCGCAAGATGAAGCCCTTTCCCGCTACAGCGTCTCAGGAGAAGTCCCACGTTAAGAATTGGAGGTCCAAGTGTGAATTTGCACCCTTGATGCTACCCACAAAGTTCCCCAACATACCGGTCTCCCTCGAGAGGAACACCGAGGTTTTCCGGCACCACTTCCTCTGAGGCCCTTCTACCCCTCCTGATCTCGACAGGAGGGTCGACTCCCCTGCTTTGTCTGGAAGGGGTTCCCGACCTTCAGTCTCACCTCAGGATGAGGCCGGTCTCAGGACGAAATTCCAGACGTGGCCTCGTGGGTGGTTCCACATTCCGAAGGACCCCGATTTCCCGGTCCCCTCTTGATAAGAACCCGATGCCCGGACACCTTTTCGAACTCCACCCTGTGAATGAAGTCAACACGAAGGGGCAGTGACTCGCCTGGGCATCGTCCGAAAAAACCCCCAGGTTCCAAATACAGCTCGACAAGTGGCCTCTCACCCCGTGAGCACCTAGAGAGGCTAGCAGAGTTCCATGCCTCAACCCAAGACCAAGCCTGACTGTTCTGTCCCATGTCTGCAGGTACCCTGCGTTCGGAGTCTGAAATCAGAGGAACCCTGAGGTTCCTGCCTCACCTGAGATGAGGCCCTCTTCCAATGCACCAGACCCAGTGGAGTCCCGAGAGACCCCTCCCACCTCCACAGTTTCCATGACTTCTCAGAGGCACCATGAGAAGCTCCCTGAGGTCACCTGCACAAGTCAAGGGAACCGAGGGTTTCCTGCCTCAACCCGAGAAAGACCTCGAGAGTCCTTCTTCAACACGTCTCGAGGCCTGATTCCCCTACCATGACTCGAGAGCAATGACGCGCTCCCCCTCGCCACTCGCCTGGAGACCCGACTTCCCGGGTGCCCCAAGAGAGGCTCACTGAGCTTGGCGTCGGACCTCGTGAGAAACCCGACACTGGGGCTCCGCTCGAGATAAACCCCGAAACACCCCGTCATCCCGAAATGAGGGCCTTCGTTTCCCCCATGGCCTAGAGCACAATCCCTATTCCTCTCTCCAAACTCCACAGGAGGAGTGGTTCCCTTAGGCCACTCTGTGGGCTCCAATAAATACCCGTCTGTACTACAGAGGAGAATGGAGGTCTTTGCTTCCACCCGCGACGAGGCCTGACTCCCTGGCTGAGTCTGGAATGCAACCCCGAGATCTGTGTCGCCCCTAGCGAGGAACATTGGCTTCTGGACACAAGCCTAGATGAGGTCTATTTGCCCTGCAGTCACTCGAGAGCAATCCCCAGCTTTCCTTCGCAACTCGAACCGAAGATTGCACTTCTCTGGGCCGACACAAGAGGCATCCTGAATTCCCCGTCGTAACTCCAGAATCCCACCGCAACTCGAGAAAAATCACGTTGTTCCCACGTCATCGCAAGATGAAGCCCTTTCCCGCTACAGCGTCTCAGGAGAAGTCCCACGTTAAGAATTGGAGGTCCAAACGTTTCTTGGCACCCTTGATGCGACCCACAAAGTTCCCCGACATACCGGTCTCCTCGAGAGGAACACCGAGGTTTTCTGGCACCACTTCCTCAGAGCCCCTTCTACCCTCCTGATCTCGACAGGAGGGTCGACTCCCCTGCTTTGTCTGGAAGGGGTTCCCGACCTTCCGGTCGCACCTCAGGATAAGGCCGTTCTCACGACGAAATTCCAGACGTGGCCTCGTGGTTGGTTCCACATTCGGAAGGACGCCGATTTCCTGGTCCCCTCTGGATAAGAACCCGATGCCTGGACACCTCTTCAAACTCCACCCTGTGAATTAAGTCAACACGAAGGGGCAGTGACTCCCCCGTGCATCGTCCGAAAAACCCCCAGGTTGCAAATACAGCTCGACAAGTGGCCTATCACACCGTGAACACCTCGAGAGGCAAGCGGAGTTCCATGCCTCATCCCAAGACGAGGCCTGACTCTCCTGTGCTAACTCTGCAAGGAAGCTGGGAACGGAGTCTGAAATGGAGAGGAACCCTGAGGTTCCTGCCTCAACTGGAGATGAGGCCCTCTTCCAATGCACCAAACCCAGTGGAGTCCTGAGAGGCCCCTCCCACCTCCAGTTTCCCTGACTTCTCAGAGCCACCATGAGAAGCCCCCTGAGGTCACCTGCACAAGTCGAGGGAACCATGGTTTTCCTGCCTCAACCCGAGAAAGACTTCGAGAGACCTTCTTCAACACGTCTCGAGGCCAGATTCCCCTACCATGACTCAAGAGCAATGACGCGCTCCCCCTCGCCACTAGCATGGAGACCCGACTTCCCTGGCGCCCCACCAGAGGCTCACTGACCTCGCCGTCGTACCTCGTGAGAAACTGCACTCTGGGGCCGCCGCTCGAGAAAAACCCCGAGACTCCCCCGTCATCGCGAGATGAGGGCCTTCGTCTCCTGCATGGCCTAGAGACCAATCTCGCGACCTCTCTCCAAACGCCTCAGGAGGCTTGTCTCCCTTTCGTCCACTCAGTGAGCTCCAAGAGATACCCGTCGCGACTCAAGAGCAGAGCGGGGTTCTTTGCTTCCATTCGAGATGAATGCCTGTCTCCCCGGGTGCGTCTGGAATGCTACCCCGAGATCCCTGTCGACCCTGGAGAGGAACATTGGCTTCTGGTCACAAGCCTAGATGAGGTCTATTTGCCCTGCAGTCACTCGAGAGCAATCCCCAGCTTTCCTTCTCAACACCAATGGAACATTGGACTTCCCTGGGCCAACAAAAGAGGCATTCTGAATTCCCCGTCGTAACTCGAGAATCCCGCCGCAACTCAAGAAAAACCACGTGGTTCCCCCGTCATCGCAAGATGAAGCCCTTTCCCGCTACAGCGTCTCAGGAGAAGTCCCACGTTAAGAATTGGATGTCTAAACGGTATTGGCACCCTTGATGCGACCCACAAAGTTCCCCGACATACCGGTCTCCCTCGAGAGGAAAACCGAGGTTTTCCGGCACCACTTCCTCTGAGCCCCTTCTACCCTCCTGATCTCGACAGGAGGGTCGACTCCCCTGCTTTGTCTGGAAGGGGTTCCCGACCTTCCGGTCGCACCTCAGGATGAGGCCGTTCTCACGACGAAATTCCAGAAGTGGCCTCGTGGGTGGTTCCACATTCCGAAGGACCCCGATTTCCCGGTCCCCTCTTGATATGAACCCGATGCCTGGAGACCTCTTCGAACTCCACCCTGTGAATGAAGTCAATACGAAGGGGCAATGACTCGCCTGTGCATCTTCCGGAAAAACCCTCAGGTTCCAAATACAGCTCGACCAGTGGCCTCTCACACCGTGAACACCTCGAGAGGCAAGCGGAGTTCCATGCCTCAACCCCTGATTAGCCACGTGATCAGTGCCTGCTCAGTAACGTGATCAGTGCCTGATCAGTCAGGTGACCAGTACCTGCTCAGCCACATGATCAGTGCCTGCTGAGTCATGGGAGTAGCGCCTGCCCAGCTGCTTTATCAGTGCCTACTCATCTAAGTGGTTAGTGCCTGCTCAGCTGTGTGATTATTCCCTGCTCAGCTACATGATTAGTGCCTGCTCAGCTCATGACTAGTTCCTGATCAGTTGCATGATTTGTGACTGCTCACCCACGTTATTAGTGCCTGCTTAGCTCCGTGATTAGTGCCTTCTCAGTCACGTTATCATAGTCTGCTCAGCAAGTCATTAGTGCCTGCTGAGCCACATGATTTGTGCCTGCTCAGCCAAGTGATTAGTGCCTGCACAGCTCCGTGATTAGTGACTCATCATTCACGGGTTTAGTGCCTGAGGTGTCACCTGATGACTGCCGGCACAGTCACGTGATCAGTGCAAGATCAGTCACATGATCAGTGCCAGCTCAGTCACGTGATCAGTGCCAGACCAGACACCTGATCAGTGCCTGCTGAGTCACGTGATCAGTGCCTCATCAGTCACGTGATCAGTGTCTGTTGAGTAACAGGAATAGTGATTGCTCAGCTGCGTGATAAGTGACTGCTGTGCTGCATGATTAGTGCCCACTCAGCTCTTTGATTATTGCCGGCTGGGGCACACGGTCACTGCATGATAGCCACGTGATCAGTGCGTGCTCAGTCACGTGATCAGGGCCTGCTGAGTTACGGGGATTAGCGCCTGTTCATCTCCTTGATAATTGCCAGCTGAACTGTGTGATTCCTGCCTGCTCAGCTGCTTGATAATTGCCAGCTGAGCTGCATGTTTCGTCCCAGCTGAGCTCCATGATTATTGCCTGCTGATTGTGTGATTCATGCCTGCCCAGCTCTTTGATTATTGCCTGCTGAGGCACATGACCAGTGCATGATAACCACCTGTTCAGCACATGATCAGTCACATGATCAACGCCTCTCAGTCACCTGATCACTGCATGATAGCCACGTGATCAGTGCATGCTGAGGAAAGTGATCAGGGCCTGCTGAGTTACGGGACTAGCACCTGCTCATCCCCTTGATAATTGTCAGCTGAGCTGCGTCATTCCTCCCTGCTCATCTGCTTGGTAATTGCAAGCTGAGCTGCGTGATTCCTGCCTGCTTTTCGGCTTGATAATTCCCAGCTGAGCTGCATGATTCCTGCCTGCTCAGCTGCTTGATAATTGCCAGCTGAGCTGCGTGATCATCCCAGGTTAGCTCCATGAGTATTGCCAGCTGACTGCGTGATTTTTGCCTGCTCAGCAGTTTGATTATTGTGTGCTGAGGCACATGATCACTGCATGATAGCCACGTGATCAGTGCATGCTCAGTCCCGTGATCAGTGCATGCTGAGGCACGTGATCAGTGCATTCTCAGTCACATCATCAGGGCCTGCTGACTTACGGGATTAGCCCCTGCTCATGTGCTTGATAATTGCCAGCTGAGCTGTGGGATTCCTGCCTGCTCATCTGCTTGATAATTGCCAGATGAGCTGCGTGTTTCCTGCCTGCTCAGCTGCTTGATAATTGCCAGCTGAGCTGCGTGATTTCTGCCCCTTCCTCTACTTGATAATTGCCAGCTGAGCTGCTTGATTCGTCCCAGCTGAGCTCCATGATTATTGCCTTCTGATGGTGTGATTCGTGCCTGCTCAGCTCTTTGATTATTGACTGCTGAGGCACATGATCAGTGCATGATAGCCACCTGTTCAGCACATGATCAGTCACATGATCAGCGGCTCTCAGTCACCTGATCACTGCATGATAGCCACGTGATCAGTGCATGCTGAGGAAAGTGATCAGGGCCTGCTGAGTTACGGGATTAGTGCCTGCTCATCCCCTTGATAATTGCCAGCAGAGCTGCATCATTCCTGCCTGCTCATCTGCTTGGTAATTGCAAGCTGAGCTGCGTGACTTCTCCCTGCTTATCGGCTTGATAATTGCCAGCTGAGCTGCGTGATTCCTGCCTGCTGAGCTGTTTGATAATTGCCAGCTGAGCTGCGTGATCGTCTCAGCTGAGCTCCATGAGTATTGCCTGCTGATTACGTGATTTGTGCCTGATCAGCAGTTTGATTATTGTGTGCTGAGGCACATGATCAGTGCATGATAGCAACTTGATAAGTGCATGCTCAGTCACGTGATCAGTGCATGCTGAGGCAAGTGATCAGTGCATGCTCAGTCACATCATCAGGGCCTGCTGAATTACAGGATTAGCCCCTGCTCATCTGCTTGAAATTGCCAGCTGACCTGCGTGATTCCTGCCTGCTCAGCTGCTTGATAATTGCCAGCTGAGCTGCACGATTACTGCCTCATCATCTACTTGATAATTGCCAGCTGATCAGTGCATGATAGCCACGTAATCAGTGCATGATCAGTTACATAATCAGTGCATGTGCAATAAGGTGATCAGTGCATGAAAGCCACGTGATCAGTGCATGATAGCCACGTGATCAGTGCATAATCAGTTACATGATGAGTGCATGTGCAGTCTAGTGATCAGTGCATGCGCAGTCACGTGATCAGTGCATGACAGCCACGGGATAAGTGCATGATCAGTCACGAGATCAGTGCATGATCAGCCAAGAGATCAGTGAATGATAGCCACCTGATCAGTGCATGATAGTCACGTGATCAGTGCATTAGCAGTCACGTGATCAGTGCAAGATAGTCACGTGATCAGTGGATGATCAGTTACTTGATCAGTGTATGATCAGCCACATGATCAGTGCAGGATCAGCCACATGATCAGTGCATGATAGACAAGTGATAAGTGCATGATCAGCCACATGATCACTGCATGATAGCCACGTGATCTGTGCATGATCAGTCAATTGATAAGTGTTTGGTAGCCACGTAATCAATGCATGATGAGTCATATGATCAGGGCATGACCAGTAACGTGATTAGTGTATGATCATCCATGTGATCAGTGCATGCCTAGTCTCGTAATCAGTGCATGATAGCCACCTGATCAGTGCATGATCAGTTGTGTGATTAGTGCATGCACAGTCTCGTGATCAGTGCATGATAGCCACGTGATCAGTGCATGCGCTGTCATTTGATCAGTGCATGATCAGTCAGTGATCAGTGGATGATCAGCCACGTGATCAGTGCATGATAGCCACTTCATCAGTGTATGATACACGTGATCAGTGCTTGATCAGTCATGTGATCAGTACATGATCTGTCATGTGATCAGTGCATGCGCATTCACGTGATAAGTGCAAGATAGCTAAGTGCTCAGTGCATGATAAGCCACGTGATCAGTGCATGATAGCCACGTGATCAGTGCACAAACAGTTATATGATCAGTGCATGCCCAGTCTAGTGAACAGTGCATGAAAGCCAAGTGATAAGTGCATGATCAGTCACGTGATCAGTGCATGAACAGCCACGTGATCACTGCATGATAGCCACGTGATCAGTGCATGATAGCCACGTAATCAGTGCATGATCATTTACATAATCAGTGCATGCGCAGTAACGTGATCAGTGCATGATAGCCACGTAATCAGTGCATGATCAGTCATGTGATCAGTGCATGATCAGCCACGTGATCACTGCATGAAAGCCACGTGATCTGTGCATGATCAGTCAAGTGATCACTGTATGATCAGCCAAGTGATCAGTGCATGATAGCCACGTGATCAGTGCATGATCAGCCACCTGAACAGTGCATGATCAGTCATGTGATCAATGCATGATAGCCAGGTGTTCAGTGTATGATCATCTACGTGATCAGCGCATGTGAAGTCACGTGATCAGCGCATGATACCCAAGTGTTAAGGGCATGATCACCCACGTTATCAGTGAATGAGAGCCACGTGAACAGTGCATGATCAGCCACGTGATCAGTGCATGATAGCCACCTGATCAGTGTATGATCATCTACGTGATCAGTGCATGATCAGTCACGTGATCAGTGCATGCGTAGTCACGTGATCCATGCACGATAGCCACGTGATCAGTGCATGATCAGTCACGTGAATAGTGCATAATCAGCCACGTGATCAGTGCATGATAGCCAAGTGATCAGTGTATGGACAGTCACGTGATAAGTGCATGATAGCCACGTAATCAGAGCATGATCAGTTACATAATCAGTGCATGCGCAATAAGGTGATCAGTGCATGAAAGCCACGTGATCAGTGAATGATAGCCACGTGATCAGTGCATAATCAGTTACATGATGAGTGCATGTGCAGTCTAGTGATCAGTGCATGATCAGTCACGTGATCAGTGCATGATCAGCCATGTGACCACTGCATGATAGCCACGTGATCAGTGCATGATCAGTCCCATTATCACTGTATGATCAACCACGTGATCAGTGCGTGCCCAGTTACGTGATAAGTGCATGATAGGATAGCAAAGTGATCAGTGCATGATAGCCCCGTGATCACTGCATGATCAGTCAAGGGATCAGTGCATGATCAGTTATGCGATCAGTGCATGCCCATTCACGTGATCAGTGCATGATAGCCACGTAATCAGTGCATGATAGCCACGTGATCAGTGCATGATCAGCCACGTGATCAGTGCCTGATAGCCACGTGTTCAATGCATGATCAGCCACGGAATCAGTGCATGATCATTCACGTGATCAGTGCATGTTCAGCCACGTGATCAGTGAATGATAGCTACCTGATCAGTGCATGATAGCCACGTGATCAGTGCATGATCAGTCACGGGATCAGTGCATGATCAGTCACATGAACAGAGTATGATCATCCACATGATCAGTGCATGCACAGTCACGTGACCAGTGCATGATAGCAACATTATCAGTCATGCTCAGTAACGTGATCAGTGCATGATCAGTCACGTGATCAGTGCATGGGCAGTCATGTGATCAGTGAATGATAGCCACTTGTTCTGTGCATGTTCAGTTAGGTGATCAGTGTATGATCATCCTCGGGATCAGTGCATGATAGCCATGTGAACAGTGCATGATCATTCCCGTTATCAGTGTATGATCAACCACGTGATCAGTGCATGCCCAGTTACGTGATAAGTGCATGATAGGCAAGTGATCAGTGCATGATCAGTCATGTGATCAGTGCATGATAGCCAAATGATCAGTGCATGATCAGTCACGTGATGAGTGCATGATCAGTAGTGTGATTAGTGCATGCGAAGACACGTGATCAGTGCATGATAGCCACGTTATCAGTGCATAATCAGTTATGTGATCAGTGCATGTGCAGTCAGGTGATCAATGCATGATAGCCACGTAATCAGTGCATGAGAGCCACGTGATCAGTGCATGATCAGCCACGTGATCACTGCCTGATATTCACGTGATCAGCGCCTGATAGCCACGTGATCAGTGCATGATCAGCCACGGGATCAGTGCATGATCAGTCTCATGATCAGTGTAGAATCAACCACGTGATCAGTGCATGCCCAGTTACGTGATAAGTGCATGATAGGATAGCAAAGTGATCAGTGCATGATAGCCACGTGATCACTGCATGATCAGTCAAGGGATCAGTGCATGATCAGTTATGTGATCAGTGCATGCGCAGTCACGTGATCAGTGCATGATAGCCACGTGTTCAATGCATGATCAGCCACGTGATCAGTGCATGATCAGTCACGTGATCTGTGCATGATCTGTCACATGATCACTGTATGATCATCCACATTTTCAGTGCATGCGCAGTGAGGTATTCAGGGAATGATAGTCACGGCATCAGTGCATGATCAGTCACGTGATCAGTGCAAGATCTGTCAAGTGATCAGTGTATGATCAACCACGTGATCAGTGCATGCCCAGTTACGTGATAAGTGCATGACAGTGAAGTGATCAGTGCCTGATCAGTCACATGATCAGTGCATGATAGCCAGGTGATCAGTGCATGATCTGTCACGTGATCACTGTATGTTCATCCAGATTATCTGTGCATGCACAGTCACATGATCAGGGAATGATAGCCACGTGATCAGTGCATGATCAGTCTCAGGATTATTGTATGATCATCCACGTGATCAGTGCGTGAGCACTCACATGATCAGTGTATGATCTTCCACGTGAACGGTGCATGCGCAGTCACGTGATCAGTGCATGATAGCTAGGGGATCAGTGCATGATCTGTCACGTGATCACTGTATGTTCATCCAGATTATCTGTGCATGCACAGTCACATGATCAGGGAATGATAGCCACGTGATCAGTGCATGATCAGTCTCAGGATTATTGTATGATCATCCACGTGATCAGTGCGTGAGCACTCACGTGATCAGTGTATGATCTTCCACGTGAACGGTGCATGCGCAGTCACGTGATCAGTGCATGATAGCTAGGGGATCAGTGCATGATCAGTCACGTGATCAGTGCATGATCACCCACGTGATCAGTGCCTGACCATCCACGTAATCAGTGCATGCGCTGTCACGTGATCAGTGCATGATAGTCTGGTGATCAGTGTTTGATCACCACGTGATCAGTGCATGATAGCCACGTGATCAGTTCACGATCAGTCACGTGATCAGTGCATGCACAGTCACGTGATCCATGCATGATAGATATTCGATCAGTGCATGATGAGTCACGTGATCATTGCATGATCAGCCACGTGATCAGTGCATGATAGCCAGGTGATCGGTGCATGATCAGTCACGTGGTCAGTGTATGATCAGCCACGTGATCAGTGCATGTGCCATCACGAGATCAGTGTATGTTCAGCCACGTGGTCAGTGCATGAAAGCCACATGATCAGTGCATGAGAGGCAGGTGATCAGTGCATGATCAGTCACTTGATCAGTGTAAGATCAGCCACGTGATCAGGGCATGATAGCCACCTGACCAGTGCATGATATCCACGTGATCAGTGCATCATCACTCACGTGATCAGTGTATGATCATCCACATCATCAGTGCATGCGCAGTCACGTGATCAGAGCATGATAGCCACGTGATCAGTGTATGATTAGTCACCTGGTCAGTGCATGATCAGGAACTTTATCAGTGCATGATCAGCCAAATGATCAGTGCATGATCAGGCACGTGATCAGTGTATGATCAGCCACGTGAACGGTGCATGCTGAGTCACCTGATCAGTGCCTACTGAGCTGCATGATTCCTGTCTGCTCAGCTGATTGACAACTGCCTGCTGCTTGTGTGATTGCTGCCTGCTCAGCTCTTTGATTTTTGCCTCCTGAGGCATATCATCAGTGCATGATAGCCACGTGATCCGTGCATGATCAGTCACCTGATCAGTGCATGATCAGTCACGTGATCAGTGTATGATCAGCCACATGATCAGGGCATGATAGCCACCGGATCAGTGCATGATAGCCAGGTGATCAGGGCATGATCAGTCCCGTGACCTGTGCATCCGCAGTGATGTGATCAGTGAATGATAGCCACGTGATCAGCGCATGATCAGTCCCGTGATCAGTGTATGATCAGCCACGTGATCAATGCATGTGCAGTCACGTGATCAATGCATGACAGCGACGTGATCAGTGCATGATCAATCACGTGATCAGTGTACGATCAGCCACGTGATTAGTGCATGATCAGCCACGTGATCAGTGCATGATCAGTCACGTGGTCAGTGCATGTTCAGCCAAGTGATCAGTGCATGATAGCCAAGTGATCAGCTCATGATAATTTTCGTGATGAGTGTATGATCAGCCACGTCATCAGTGCATGATAGCCACATGATCACTTCACGATCAGTCACGTTATCAGTGCATGCACAGTCACGTGATCAGTGCAAGATCTGTCATGTGCTCAGTTTATGATCAACCACGTGATCATTGCATGGCAAGTTACATGATAACTGTATGATAGCGAAGTGCTCAGTGCATGATCAGTCTTGTGATCAGGGCATGATAGGCACGTGATCAGTGCATGAACAGCCACGTGATCACTGCATGATAGCCACGTGATCAGTGCATGATAGCCACGTAATCAGTGCATGATCATTTACATAATCAGTGCATGCGCAGTAACGTGATCAGTGCATGATCAGTCATGTGATCAGTGCATGATCAGCCACGTGATCACTGCATGAAAGCCACGTGATCTGTGCATGATCAGTCAAGTGATCACTGTATGATCAGCCAAGTGATCAGTGCATGATAGCCACGTGATCAGTGCATGATCAGCCACCTGAACAGTGCATGATCAGTCATGTGATCAATGCATGATAGCCAGGTGTTCAGTGTATGATCATCTACGTGATCAGCGCATGTGAAGTCACGTGATCAGCGCATGATACCCAAGTGTTAAGGGCATGATCACCCACGTTATCAGTGAATGAGAGCCACGTGAACAGTGCATGATCAGCCACGTGATCAGTGCATGATAGCCACCTGATCAGTGTATGATCATCTACGTGATCAGTGCATGATCAGTCACGTGATCAGTGCATGCGTAGTCACGTGATCCATGCACGATAGCCACGTGATCAATGCATGATCAGTCACGTGAATAGTGCATAATCAGCCACGTGATCAGTGCATGATAGCCAAGTGATCAGTGTATGGACAGTCACGTGATAAGTGCATGATAGCCACGTAATCAGAGCATGATCAGTTACATAATCAGTGCATGCGCAATAAGGTGATCAGTGCATGAAAGCCACGTGATCAGTGAATGATAGCCACGTGATCAGTGCATAATCAGTTACATGATGAGTGCATGTGCAGTCTAGTGATCAGTGCATGATCAGTCACGTGATCAGTGCATGATCAGCCATGTGACCACTGCATGATAGCCACGTGATCAGTGCATGATCAGTCCCATTATCACTGTATGATCAACCACGTGATCAGTGCGTGCCCAGTTACGTGATAAGTGCATGATAGGATAGCAAAGTGATCAGTGCATGATAGCCCCGTGATCACTGCATGATCAGTCAAGGGATCAGTGCATGATCAGTTATGTGATCAGTGCATGCCCATTCACGTGATCAGTGCATGATAGCCACGTAATCAGTGCATGATAGCCACGTGATCAGTGCATGATCAGCCACGTGATCAGTGCCTGATAGCCACGTGTTCAATGCATGATCAGCCACGGAATCAGTGCATGATCATTCACGTGATCAGTGCATGTTCAGCCACGTGATCAGTGAATGATAGCTACCTGATCAGTGCATGATAGCCACGTGATCAGTGCATGATCAGTCACGGGATCAGTGCATGATCAGTCACATGAACAGAGTATGATCATCCACATGATCAGTGCATGCACAGTCACGTGACCAGTGCATGATAGCAACATTATCAGTCATGCTCAGTAACGTGATCAGTGCATGATCAGTCACGTGATCAGTGCATGGGCAGTCATGTGATCAGTGAATGATAGCCACTTGTTCTGTGCATGTTCAGTTAGGTGATCAGTGTATGATCATCCTCGGGATCAGTGCATGATAGCCATGTGAACAGTGCATGATCATTCCCGTTATCAGCGTATGATCAACCACGTGATCAGTGCATGCCCAGTTACGTGATAAGTGCATGATAGGCAAGTGATCAGTGCATGATCAGTCATGTGATCAGTGCATGATAGCCAAATGATCAGTGCATGATCAGTCACGTGATGAGTGCATGATCAGTAGTGTGATTAGTGCATGCGAAGACACGTGATCAGTGCATGATAGCCACGTTATCAGTGCATAATCAGTTATGTGATCAGTGCATGTGCAGTCAGGTGATCAATGCATGATAGCCACGTAATCAGTGCATGAGAGCCACGTGATCAGTGCATGATCAGCCACGTGATCACTGCCTGATATTCACGTGATCAGCGCCTGATAGCCACGTGATCAGTGCATGATCAGCCACGGGATCAGTGCATGATCAGTCTCATGATCAGTGTAGAATCAACCACGTGATCAGTGCATGCCCAGTTACGTGATAAGTGCATGATAGGATAGCAAAGTGATCAGTGCATGATAGCCACGTGATCACTGCATGATCAGTCAAGGGATCAGTGCATGATCAGTTATGTGATCAGTGCATGCGCAGTCACGTGATCAGTGCATGATAGCCACGTGTTCAATGCATGATCAGCCACGTGATCAGTGCATGATCAGTCACGTGATCTGTGCATGATCTGTCACATGATCACTGTATGATCATCCACATTTTCAGTGCATGCGCAGTGAGGTATTCAGGGAATGATAGTCACGGCATCAGTGCATGATCAGTCACGTGATCAGTGCAAGATCTGTCAAGTGATCAGTGTATGATCAACCACGTGATCAGTGCATGCCCAGTTACGTGATAAGTGCATGACAGTGAAGTGATCAGTGCCTGATCAGTCACATGATCAGTGCATGATAGCCAGGTGATCAGTGCATGATCTGTCACGTGATCACTGTATGTTCATCCAGATTATCTGTGCATGCACAGTCACATGATCAGGGAATGATAGCCACGTGATCAGTGCATGATCAGTCTCAGGATTATTGTATGATCATCCACGTGATCAGTGCGTGAGCACTCACATGATCAGTGTATGATCTTCCACGTGAACGGTGCATGCGCAGTCACGTGATCAGTGCATGATAGCTAGGGGATCAGTGCATGATCTGTCACGTGATCACTGTATGTTCATCCAGATTATCTGTGCATGCACAGTCACATGATCAGGGAATGATAGCCACGTGATCAGTGCATGATCAGTCTCAGGATTATTGTATGATCATCCACGTGATCAGTGCGTGAGCACTCACGTGATCAGTGTATGATCTTCCACGTGAACGGTGCATGCGCAGTCACGTGATCAGTGCATGATAGCTAGGGGATCAGTGCATGATCAGTCACGTGATCAGTGCATGATCACCCACGTGATCAGTGCCTGACCATCCACGTAATCAGTGCATGCGCTGTCACGTGATCAGTGCATGATAGTCTGGTGATCAGTGTTTGATCACCACGTGATCAGTGCATGATAGCCACGTGATCAGTTCACGATCAGTCACGTGATCAGTGCATGCACAGTCACGTGATCCATGCATGATAGATATTCGATCAGTGCATGATGAGTCACGTGATCATTGCATGATCAGCCACGTGATCAGTGCATGATAGCCAGGTGATCGGTGCATGATCAGTCACGTGGTCAGTGTATGATCAGCCACGTGATCAGTGCATGTGCCATCACGAGATCAGTGTATGTTCAGCCACGTGGTCAGTGCATGAAAGCCACATGATCAGTGCATGAGAGGCAGGTGATCAGTGCATGATCAGTCACTTGATCAGTGTAAGATCAGCCACGTGATCAGGGCATGATAGCCACCTGACCAGTGCATGATATCCACGTGATCAGTGCATCATCACTCACGTGATCAGTGTATGATCATCCACATCATCAGTGCATGCGCAGTCACGTGATCAGAGCATGATAGCCACGTGATCAGTGTATGATTAGTCACCTGGTCAGTGCATGATCAGGAACTTTATCAGTGCATGATCAGCCAAATGATCAGTGCATGATCAGGCACGTGATCAGTGTATGATCAGCCACGTGAACGGTGCATGCTGAGTCACCTGATCAGTGCCTACTGAGCTGCATGATTCCTGTCTGCTCAGCTGATTGACAACTGCCTGCTGCTTGTGTGATTGCTGCCTGCTCAGCTCTTTGATTTTTGCCTCCTGAGGCATATCATCAGTGCATGATAGCCACGTGATCCGTGCATGATCAGTCACCTGATCA
Source organism: Bos indicus x Bos taurus (assembly GCF_003369695.1). Taxonomy (NCBI): domain Eukaryota; kingdom Metazoa; phylum Chordata; class Mammalia; order Artiodactyla; family Bovidae; genus Bos; species Bos indicus x Bos taurus. The sequence goes on from NW_020868160.1 coordinate 37,504, forward strand.
GTGCATGATCAGTCACGTGATCAGTGTATGATCAGCCACATGATCAGGGCATGATAGCCACCGGATCAGTGCATGATAGCCAGGTGATCAGGGCATGATCAGTCCCGTGACCTGTGCATCCGCAGTGATGTGATCAGTGAATGATAGCCACGTGATCAGCGCATGATCAGTTCCGTGATCAGTGTATGATCAGCCACGTGATCAATGCATGTGCAGTCACGTGATCAATGCATGACAGCGACGTGATCAGTGCATGATCAATCACGTGATCAGTGTACGATCAGCCACGTGATTAGTGCATGATCAGCCACGTGATCAGTGCATGATCAGTCACGTGGTCAGTGCATGTTCAGCCAAGTGATCAGTGCATGATAGCCAAGTGATCAGCTCATGATAATTTTCGTGATGAGTGTATGATCAGCCACGTCATCAGTGCATGATAGCCACATGATCACTTCACGATCAGTCACGTTATCAGTGCATGCACAGTCACGTGATCAGTGCAAGATCTGTCATGTGCTCAGTTTATGATCAACCACGTGATCATTGCATGGCAAGTTACATGATAACTGTATGATAGCGAAGTGCTCAGTGCATGATCAGTCTTGTGATCAGGGCATGATAGGCACGTGATCAGTGCATGAACAGCCACGTGATCACTGCATGATAGCCACGAGATCAGTGCATGATAGCCACGTAATCAGTGCATGATCATTTACATAATCAGTGCATGCGCAGTAACGTGATCAGTGCATGATCAGTCATGTGATCAGTGCATGATCAGCCACGTGATCACTGCATGAAAGCCACGTGATCTGTGCATGATCAGTCAAGTGATCACTGTATGATCAGCCAAGTGATCAGTGCATGATAGCCACGTGATCAGTGCATGATCAGCCACCTGAACAGTGCATGATCAGTCATGTGATCAATGCATGATAGCCAGGTGTTCAGTGTATGATCATCTACGTGATCAGCGCATGTGAAGTCACGTGATCAGCGCATGATACCCAAGTGTTAAGGGCATGATCACCCACGTTATCAGTGAATGAGAGCCACGTGAACAGTGCATGATCAGCCACGTGATCAGTGCATGATAGCCACCTGATCAGTGTATGATCATCTACGTGATCAGTGCATGATCAGTCACGTGATCAGTGCATGCGTAGTCACGTGATCCATGCACGATAGCCACGTGATCAGTGCATGATCAGTCACGTGAATAGTGCATAATCAGCCACGTGATCAGTGCATGATAGCCAAGTGATCAGTGTATGGACAGTCACGTGATAAGTGCATGATAGCCACGTAATCAGAGCATGATCAGTTACATAATCAGTGCATGCGCAATAAGGTGATCAGTGCATGAAAGCCACGTGATCAGTGAATGATAGCCACGTGATCAGTGCATAATCAGTTACATGATGAGTGCATGTGCAGTCTAGTGATCAGTGCATGATCAGTCACGTGATCAGTGCATGATCAGCCATGTGACCACTGCATGATAGCCACGTGATCAGTGCATGATCAGTCCCATTATCACTGTATGATCAACCACGTGATCAGTGCGTGCCCAGTTACGTGATAAGTGCATGATAGGATAGCAAAGTGATCAGTGCATGATAGCCCCGTGATCACTGCATGATCAGTCAAGGGATCAGTGCATGATCAGTTATGTGATCAGTGCATGCCCATTCACGTGATCAGTGCATGATAGCCACGTAATCAGTGCATGATAGCCACGTGATCAGTGCATGATCAGCCACGTGATCAGTGCCTGATAGCCACGTGTTCAATGCATGATCAGCCACGGAATCAGTGCATGATCATTCACGTGATCAGTGCATGTTCAGCCACGTGATCAGTGAATGATAGCTACCTGATCAGTGCATGATAGCCACGTGATCAGTGCATGATCAGTCACGGGATCAGTGCATGATCAGTCACATGAACAGAGTATGATCATCCACATGATCAGTGCATGCACAGTCACGTGACCAGTGCATGATAGCAACATTATCAGTCATGCTCAGTAACGTGATCAGTGCATGATCAGTCACGTGATCAGTGCATGGGCAGTCATGTGATCAGTGAATGATAGCCACTTGTTCTGTGCATGTTCAGTTAGGTGATCAGTGTATGATCATCCTCGGGATCAGTGCATGATAGCCATGTGAACAGTGCATGATCATTCCCGTTATCAGCGTATGATCAACCACGTGATCAGTGCATGCCCAGTTACGTGATAAGTGCATGATAGGCAAGTGATCAGTGCATGATCAGTCATGTGATCAGTGCATGATAGCCAAATGATCAGTGCATGATCAGTCACGTGATGAGTGCATGATCAGTAGTGTGATTAGTGCATGCGAAGACACGTGATCAGTGCATGATAGCCACGTTATCAGTGCATAATCAGTTATGTGATCAGTGCATGTGCAGTCAGGTGATCAATGCATGATAGCCACGTAATCAGTGCATGAGAGCCACGTGATCAGTGCATGATCAGCCACGTGATCACTGCCTGATATTCACGTGATCAGCGCCTGATAGCCACGTGATCAGTGCATGATCAGCCACGGGATCAGTGCATGATCAGTCCCATGATCAGTGTAGAATCAACCACGTGATCAGTGCATGCCCAGTTACGTGATAAGTGCATGATAGGATAGCAAAGTGATCAGTGCATGATAGCCACGTGATCACTGCATGATCAGTCAAGGGATCAGTGCATGATCAGTTATGTGATCAGTGCATGCGAAGTCACGTGATCAGTGCATGATAGCCACGTGTTCAATGCATGATCAGCCACGTGATCAGTGCATGATCAGTCACGTGATCTGTGCATGATCTGTCACATGATCACTGTATGATCATCCACATTTTCAGTGCATGCGCAGTGAGGTATTCAGGGAATGATAGTCACGGCATCAGTGCATGATCAGTCACGTGATCAGTGCAAGATCTGTCAAGTGATCAGTGTATGATCAACCACGTGATCAGTGCATGCCCAGTTACGTGATAAGTGCATGATAGCGAAGTGATCAGTGTATGATCAGTCACGTTATCTGTGCATGATCTGTCACATGATCACTGTATGATCATCCACATTTTCAGTGCATGCGAAGTGACGTGTTCAGGGAATGATAGACACGTGATCAGTGCATGGTCAGTCACGTGATAAGTGTACGATCAGCCACGTGATCATAGCATGATAGCCACATGATCAGGGCATGATAGCCACCGGATCAGTGCATGATAGCCAGGTGATCAGGGCATGATCAGTCCCGTGACCTGTGCATCCGCAGTGACGTGATCAGTGAATGATAGCCACGTGATCAGCGCATGATCAGTCCCGTGATCAGTGTATGATCAGCCACGTGATCAATGCATGTGCAGTCACGTGATCAATGCATGACAGCGACGTGATCAGTGCATGATCAATCACGTGATCAGTGTACGATCAGCCACGTGATTAGTGCATGATCAGCCACGTGATCAGTGCATGATCAGTCACGTGGTCAGTGCATGTTCAGCCAAGTGATCAGTGCATGATAGCCAAGTGATCAGCTCATGATAATTTTCGTGATGAGTGTATGATCAGCCACGTCATCAGTGCATGATAGCCACATGATCACTTCACGATCAGTCACGTTATCAGTGCATGCACAGTCACGTGATCAGTGCAAGATCTGTCATGTGGTCAGTTTATGATCAACCACGTGATCATTGCATGGCAAGTTACATAATAACTGTATGATAGCGAAGTGCTCAGTGCATGATCAGTCTTGTGATCAGGGCATGATAGGCACGTGATCAGTGCATGATAAGCCACGTGATCAGTACCTGACCATCCACGTGATCAGTGCATGCGCAGACATGTGATCAGTGGATGATAGCCATGTCATCAGTGCATCATCAGTTACGTGATCAGTTTATGACCAGCCACGTTATCAGTGCATGATATCCACGTGATCAGTTCACAATCAGTCACGTGACAGTGCATGCACAGTCACGTGATCAGTGCATGATAGCTATGAGATCAGTGCATGATCAGTCACGTGATCAGTGCATGACAGCCACGTGATCAGTGCATGATCAGGCATGTGATCAGTGCATGATAAGGCATGTGAGCAGTACCTGACCATCCACGTGATCAGGGCATGCACAGACATGTGATCAATGGATGATAGCCAGGTGATCAGTGCATGATCAGTCACGTAATCAGTGCATGAGAGCCACGTGAACAGTGCATGCTCAGTCACGTAATCAGGAGCTGCTGAGCTGCGTGTTTCTTGTCTGCTCATGTGCTTGACAATTGCCAGCTGAGCTTCGGGATTCCTGCCTGCTCATTTGCTTGATAATTGCCAGCTGAGCTGCTTGACTCCTGCCTGCTCATCAGCTTGATAATTGCCAGCTGAGCTTTGTGATTCATGCCTGTTCATCTGCTTGACAATTGCCAGCTGAGCTGCGTGATACCTGTGTGCTCATCTGCTTGATTATTGCTAGCTCAGCTGAGTGATTCCTGCCTGCTCATCCGCTTGACAATTGTCAGCTGAGCCGTGTGATTCCTGCCTGCTCAGCTGCTTGATTATTGCCAGCTGAGCAGCATGCTTCATCACAGCTGAAGTCCAGGATTATTGCCTGCTGATTGCGTGATTCGTGCCTGTTTAGCTCTTTGAATATTGCCTCCTGATGCACATCATCAGTGTATGATAGCCATGTGATCAGTGCATGATTAGTCATGTGAGCAGTGTATGATCAGCCACGTAATCAGTACACGATAGCCATGTGATCAGTGCATGTTAGCCACCTAATCAGTGCATGATCAGTCAAGTTATCAGTGTATTATCAGCCACGTGATCAGTGCATGATCAGCCACGTGATCATTGCATGATCAGCCACGTGATCAGTGCATGATAGCCACGTGATCGGTGCATGATCAGTCACGTGGTCAGTGTATGATCAGCCACATGATCAGTGCATGTGCCGTCACGAGACCAGTGTATGTTCAGCCACGTGGTCAGTGCATGAAAGCCACATGATCAGTGCATGAGAGGCAGGTGATCAGTGCATGATCAGTCACTTGATCAGTGTAAGATCAGCCACGTGATCAGGGCATGATAGCCACCTGACCAGTGCATGATATCCAGGTGATCAGTGCATCATCACTCAGGTGATCAGTGTATGATCATCCACATCATCAGTGCATGTGCAGTCACGTGATCAGTGCATGATAGCCACGTGATCAGTGTATGATTAGTCACCTGGTCAGTGCATGATCAGGAACTTTATCAGTGCATGATCAGTCAAATGATCAGTGCATGATCAGCCAAATGATCAGTGCATGATCAGGCACGTGATCAGTGTATGATCAGCCACGTGAACGGTGCATGCTGAGTCACGTGATCAGCGCCTACTGAGCTGCCTGATTCCTGTCTGCTCAGCTGATTGACAAGTGCCTGCTGCTTGTGTGATTGCTGCCGGCTCAGCTCTTTGATTGTTGCCTCCTGAGGCACATCATCAGTGCATGATAGCCACATGATCAGTGCGTGATCAGTCAGCTGATCAGTGCATTATCAGTCACGTGATCAGTGTATGATCAGCCACATGATCAGGGCATGTTAGCCACCGGATCAGTGCATGATAGCCAGGTGATCAGTGCATGATCAGTCCCGTGAACTGTGCATTGGCAGTGACCTGATCAGTGAATGACAGCCACGTGATCAGCGCATGATCAGTCCCGTGAACAGTGTATGATCAGCCACGTGATCAATGCATGTGCAGTCACGTGATCAGTGCATGATCAGTCACGTGATCAGTGCATGATCAGCCACGTGATCAGTGCAAGATCAGTCACGTGATCAGTGCATGTTCAGCCAAGTGTTCAGTGCATGATAGCCAAGTGATCATCGCATGATAATTTTCGTGAGGAGTGTATGATCAGCCACGTGATCACTGCATGATAGTCACATGATCACCTCACGATCAGTCACGTTATCAGTGCATGCACAGTCACGTGATCAGTGCAAGATCTGTCATGTGCTCAGTTTATGATCAACCACGTGATCATTGCATGGCAAGTTACATGATAAGTGTATGAGAGCGAAGTGCTCAGTGCATGAACAGTCTCGTGATCAGTGCATGAGAGCCACCTAATCAGTGCATGATCAGTCACGTGATCAGTGCATGATCAGCCACGTGATCAGTGCATGATAAGCCACGTGATCACTGCATGATAGTCACATGATCACCTCACGATCAGTCACGTTATCAGTGCATGCACAGTCACGTGATCAGTGCAAGATCTGTCATGTGGTCAGTTTATGATCAACCACGTAATCATTGCATGGCAAGTTACATGATAAGTGTATGATAGCGAAGTGCTCAGTGCATGAACAGTCTCGTGATCAGTGCATGATAGCCACGTGATCAGTGCATGATCAGTCACATGATCAGTGCATGATCAGTCACGTGATCAGTGTATGATCAGCCACGTGATTAGTGCATAATCAGCCACGTGATCAGGGCATGATCAGCTACGTGATCAGAACCACACCATCCATGTGATCAGTGCATGATAGACACGTGATAAGGGCATGATAAGTTACGTGATCAGTGTATGATCAGCCACGTGATCAGAGCATGATAGCCACGTGAGCAGTTCACGATCAGACCCGTGAACAGTGCATGCACAGTCACATGATCAGTGCAAGATCTGACACGTGATCAATGTATGATCAACCACATGAACATTGCATGCCCAGTTACGTGATAAGTGCATGATAGCGAAGTGATCAGTGCATGATCAGTCACGTTATCTGTGCATGATCTGTCACATGATCACTGTATGATCATCCACATTTTCAGTGCATGCGAAGTGACGTGTTCAGGGAATGATAGACAAGTGATCAGTGCATGGTCAGTCACGTGATAAGTGTACGATCAGCCACGTGATCAGTACACGATAGCCATGTGATCAGTGCATGTTAGCCACCTAATCAGTGCATGATCAGTCAAGTTATCAGTGTATTATCAGCCACGTGATCAGTGCATGATCAGCCACGTGATCTGTGCATGATAGCCACGTGATCAGTGCATGATCAGTCACTTTATCAGTGCATGATCTGCCATGTGATCAGTGTATGATATCCACGTCATCAGTGCATGATCAGTCCCGTGATGTGTTCATGATCAGTCAGGTGATCCGTGTATGATCATCCCCGTGGTCAGTGCATGGGCAGTCATGTGATCAGGGCCATTCAGACACGATATCACTGCATGCACAGTCACCTGATCAGTTCTTGATCAGCCACGTGATCTGTACTTGATAGCCACGTGATCAGTGCATGATCAACCACGTAATCAGTGCATGATAGCCATGTGATCAGTGCATGTTAGCCACCTGATCAGTGCATGTTAGCCACCTGAACAGTGCATGATCAGTCACGTGATCTGTGCATGATCTGTCACATGATCACTGTATGATCATCCACATTTTCAGTGCATGCGCAGTGAGGTATTCAGGGAATGATAGTCACGGCATCAGTGCATGATCAATCACGTGATCAGTGAAGGATAGCCACGTGATCACTGCATGATAGACATGGGATCAGTTCATGATCAGCCACGTGATCAGTGCATCATAGCATCGTGATCAGTGCATGAGAGCCACCTAATCAGTGCATGATCAGTCACGTGATCAGTGCATGATAAGCCACGTGATCAGTACCTGACCATCCACGTGATCAGGGCATGCGCAGACATGTGATCAGCGGATGATAGCCACGTGATCAGTGCATGATCAGTCACGAAATCAGTGCATTATAGCCACGAGATCAGTGCATGCACAGTCATGTGATAAGTCGATGATATCGAAGTGATCAGTGCTTGATCAGTTACCTGATCAGTGCATAATAGCCAGGTGATCAGTGCATGATCAGTCACGTGATCAGTGCATTATCAGTCACGTGATCAGTGTATGATCAGCCACGTGATTAGTGCTAGATCAGCCACGTGATCAGTGCATGCGCAGACATGTGATCAGTGGATGATAGCCACGTCATCAGTGCATCATCAGTTACCTGATCAGTTTATGATCAGCCACGTCATCAGTGCATGATATCCAGGTGATCTGTTCACAATCAGTCACGTGACAGTGCATACACAGTCACATGATCCGTGCATGATAGGTATGAGATCAGTGCATGATCAGTCACGTGATCTGTGCATGACAGCCACGTGATCAGTGCATGATCAGGCATGTGATCAGTGCATGATAAGGCATGAGAGCAGTACTTGACCATCCAGGTCATCAGGGCATGCACAGACATGTGATCAATGGATGATAGCCAGGTGATCAGTGCATGATCAGTCACGTAATCAGTGCATGATAGCCACGTGAACAGTGCATGCTCAGTCACGTAATCAGGAGCTGCTGAGCTGCGTGTTTCCTGTCTGCTCATGTGCTTGACAATTGCCAGCTGAGCTTCGGGATTCCTGCCTTCTCATTTGCTTGATAATTGCTAGCTCAGCTGAGTGATTCCTGCCTGCTCATCCGCTTGACAATTGTCAGCTGAGCCGTGTGATTCCTGCCTGCTCAGCTGCTTAATTATTGCCAGCTGAGCAGCATGCTTCATCACAGCTGAAGTCCAGGATTATTGCCTGCTGATTGCGTGATTCGTGCCTGTTTAGCTCTTTGAATATTGCCTCCTGATGCACATCATCAGTGTATGATAGCCATGTGATCAGTGCATGATTAGTCATGTGAGCAGTGTATGATCAGCCACGTAATCAGTACACGATAGCCATGTGATCAGTGCATGTTAGCCACCTAATCAGTGCATGATCAGTCAAGTTATCAGTGTATTATCAGCCACGTGATCAGTGCATGATCAGCCACGTGATCAGTGCATGATAGCCACGTGATCGGTGCATGATCAGTCACGTGGTCAGTGTATGATCAGCCACATGATCAGTGCATGTGCCGTCACGAGACCAGTGTATGTTCAGCCACGTGGTCAGTGCATGAAAGCCACATGATCAGTGCATGAGAGGCAGGTGATCAGTGCATGATCAGTCACTTGATCAGTGTAAGATCAGCCACGTGATCAGGGCATGATAGCCACCTGACCAGTGCATGATATCCACGTGATCAGTGCATCATCACTCAGGTGATCAGTGTATGATCATCCACATCATCAGTGCATGCGCAGTCACGTGATCAGTGCATGATAGCCTCGTGATCAGTGTATGATTAGTCACCTGGTCAGTGCATGATCAGGAACTTTATCAGTGCATGATCAGTCAAATGATCAGTGCATGATCAGGCACGTGATCAGTGTATGATCAGCCAGGTGAACGGTGCATGCTGAGTCACGTGATCAGCGCCTACTGAGCTGCATGATTCCTGTCTGCTCAGCTGATTGACAACTGCCTGCTGCTTGTGTGATTGCTGCCGGCTCAGCTCCTTGATTGTTGCCTCCTGAGGCATATCATCAGTGCATGATAGCCACGTGATCCGTGCATGATCAGTCACCTGATCAGTGCATGATCAGTCACGTGATCAGTGTATGATCAGCCACATGATCAGGGCATGATAGCCACCGGATCAGTGCATGATAGCCAGGTGATCAGGGCATGATCAGTCCCGTGACCTGTGCATCCGCAGTGACGTGATCAGTGAATGATAGCCACGTGATCAGCGCATGATCAGTCCCGTGATCAGTGTATGATCAGCCACGTGATCAATGCATGTGCAGTCACGTGATCAATGCATGACAGCGACGTGATCAGTGCATGATCCATCACGTGATCAGTGTACGATCAGCCACGTGATTAGTGCATGATCAGCCACGTGATCAGTGCATGATCAGTCACGTGGTCAGTGCATGTTCAGCCAAGTGATCAGTGCATGATAGCCAAGTGATCAGCGCATGATAATTTTCGTGATGAGTGTATGATCAGCCACGTCATCAGTGCATGATAGCCACATGATCACTTCACAATCAGTCACGTTATCAGTGCATGCACAGTCACGTGATCAGTGCAAGATCTGTCATGTGGTCAGTTTATGATCAACCACGTGATCATTGCATGGCAAGTTACATGATAATTGTATGATAGCGAAGTGCTCAGTGCATGATCAGTCTTGTGATCAGGGCATGATAGGCACGTGATCAGTGCATGATAAGCCACGTGATCAGTACCTGACCATCCACGTGATCAGTGCATGCGCAGACATGTGATCAGTGGATGATAGCCATGTCATCAGTGCATCATCAGTTACGTGATCAGTTTATGACCAGACACGTTATCAGTGCATGATATCCACGTGATCAGTTCACAATCAGTCACGTGACAGTGCATGCACAGTCACGTGATCAGTGCATGATAGCTATGAGATCAGTGCATGATCAGTCACGTGATCAGTGCATGACAGCCACGTGATCAGTGCATGATCAGGCATGTGATCAGTGCATGATAAGGCATGTGAGCAGTACCTGACCATCCACGTGATCAGGGCATGCACAGACATGTGATCAATGGATGATAGCCAGGTGATCAGTGCATGATCAGTCACGTAATCCGTGCATGATAGCCACGTGAACAGTGCATGCTCAGTCACGTAATCAGGAGCTGCTGAGCTGCGTGTTTCCTGTCTGCTCATGTGCTTGACAATTGCCAGCTGAGCTTCGGGATTCCTGCCTGCTCATTTGCTTGATAATTGCCAGCTGAGCTGCGTGACTCCTGCCTGCTCATCAGCTTGATAATTGCCAGCTGAGCTGCGTGATTCCTGGCTTCTCATCTGCTTGATAATTGCCAGCTGAGCTTTGTGATTCATGCCTGTTCATCTGCTTGACAATTGCCAGCTGAGCTGCGTGATACCTGTGTGCTCATCTGCTTGATTATTGCTAGCTCAGCTGAGTGATTCCTGCCTGCTCATCCGCTTGACAATTGTCAGCTGAGCCGTGTGATTCCTGCCTGCTCAGCTGCTTGATTATTGCCAGCTGAGCAGCATGCTTCATCACAGCTGAAGTCCAGGATTATTGCCTGCTGATTGCGTGATTCGTGCCTGTTTAGCTCTTTGAATATTGCCTCCTGATGCACATCATCAGTGTATGATAGCCATGTGATCAGTGCATGATTAGTCATGTGAGCAGTGTATGATCAGCCACGTAATCAGTACACGATAGCCATGTGATCAGTGCATGTTAGCCACCTAATCAGTGCATGATCAGTCAAGTTATCAGTGTATTATCAGCCACGTGATCAGTGCATGATAGCCACGTGATCGGTGCATGATCAGTCACGTGGTCAGTGTATGATCAGCCACATGATCAGTGCATGTGCCGTCACGAGACCAGTGTATGTTCAGCACGTGGTCAGTGCATGAAAGCCACATGATCAGTGCATGAGAGGCAGGTGATCAGTGCATGATCAGTCACTTGATCAGTGTAAGATCAGCCACGTGATCAGGGCATGATAGCCACCTGACCAGTGCATGATATCCACGTGATCAGTGCATCATCACTCAGGTGATCAGTGTATGATCATCCACATCATCAGTGCATGCGCAGTCACGTGATCAGTGCATGATAGCCACGTGATCAGTGTATGATTAGTCACCTGGTCAGTGCATGATCAGGAACTTTATCAGTGCATGATCAGTCAAATGATCAGTGCATGATCAGCCAAATGATCAGTGCATGATCAGGCACGTGATCAGTGTATGATCAGCCAGGTGAACGGTGCATGCTGAGTCACGTGATCAGCGCCTACTGAGCTGCATGATTCCTGTCTGCTCAGCTGATTGACAACTGCCTGCTGCTTGTGTGATTGCTGCCGGCTCAGCTCTTTGATTGTTGCCTCCTGAGGCACTTCATCAGTGCATGATAGCCACGTGATCAGTGCGTGATCAGTCAGCTGATCAGTGCATTATCAGTCACGTGATCAGTGTATGATCAGACACATGATCAGGGCATGATAGCCACGTGAGCAGTTCACGATCAGACCCGTGAACAGTGCCTGCACAGTCACATGATCAGTGCAAGATCTGACACGTGATCAATGTATTGTCAACTACATGATCATTGCAAGCCCAGTTACGTGATAAGTGCATGATAGCGAAGTGATCAGTGCATGATCAGTCACGTTATCTGTGCATGATCTGTCACATGATCACTGTATGATCATCCACATTTTCAGTGCATGCGCAGTGATGTGTTCAGGGAATGATAGACACGTGATCAGTGCATGGTCAGTCACGTGATAAGTGTACGATCAGCCACGTGATCATAGCATGATAGCCACGTGATCAGGGCATGATAGCCATGTGATCAGTACATGATCAGCCACGTGATCAGAGCACGATAGCCAAGTGATCAGTGCATGATCAGGCACGAAATCAGTGCATTATAGCCACGAGATCAGTGCATGCACAGTCATGTGATAAGTGGATGATAGCGAAGTGATCAGTGCTTGATCAGTTCCTGATCAGTGCATAATAGCCAGGTGATCAGTGCATGATAATTTTCGTGAGGAGTGTATGATCAGCCACGTGATCAGTGCATGATAGTCACATGATCCCCTCACGATCAGTCACGTTATCAGTGCATGCACAGTCACGTGATCAGTGCAAGATCTGTCATGTGGTCAGTTTATGATCAACCACGTAATCATTGCATGGCAAGTTACATGATAAGTGTATGATAGCGAAGTGCTCAGTGCATGAACAGTCTCGTGATCAGTGCATGATAGCCACGTGATCAGTGCATGATCAGTCACATGATCAGTGCATGATCAATCACGTGATCAGTGTATGATCAGCCACGTGATTAGTGCATAATCAGCCACGTGATCAGGGCATGATCAGCTACGTGATCAGAACCACACCATCCATGTGATCAGTGCATGATAGACACGTGATAAGGGCATGATAAGTTACGTGATCAGTGTATGATCAGCCACGTGATCAGAGCATGATAGCCAAGTGATCAGTGCATGATCAGGCACGAAATCAGTGCATTATAGCCACGAGATCAGTGCATGCACAGTCATGTGATAAGTGGATGATAGCGAAGTGATCAGTGCTTGATCAGTTCCTGATGAGTGCATAATAGCCAGGTGATCAGTGCATGATCAGTCACGTGATCAGTGCATTATCAGTCACGTGATCAGTATATGATCAGCCACGTGATTAGTGCTAGATCAGCCACGTGATCAGTGCATGCGCAGACATGTGATCAGCGGATGATAGCCACGTCATCAGTGCATCATCAGTTACGTGATCAGTTTATGATCAGCCACGTCATCAGTGCATGATATCCACGTGATCAGTTCACAATCAGTCACGTGACAGTGCATGCACAGTCACGTGATCAGTGCATGATAGCTATGAGATCAGTGCATGATCAGTCACGTGATCAGTGCATGACAGCCACGTGATCAGTGCATGATCAGGCATGTGATCAGTGCATGATAAGGCATGTGAGCAGTACCTGACCATCCACGTGATCAGGGCATGCACAGACATGTGATCAATGGATGATAGCCAGGTGATCAGTGCATGATCAGTCACGTAATCCGTGCATGATAGCCACGTGAACAGTGCATGCTCAGTCACGTAATCAGGAGCTGCTGAGCTGCGTGTTTCCTGTCTGCTCATGTGCTTGACAATTGCCAGCTGAGCTTCGGGATTCCTGCCTGCTCATTTGCTTGATAATTGCCAGCTGAGCTGCGTGACTCCTGCCTGCTCATCAGCTTGATAATTGCCAGCTGAGCTGCGTGATTCCTGGCTTCTCATCTGCTTGATAATTGCCAGCTGAGCTTTGTGATTCATGCCTGTTCATCTGCTTGACAATTGCCAGCTGAGCTGCGTGATACCTGTGTGCTCATCTGCTTGATTATTGCTAGCTCAGCTGAGTGATTCCTGCCTGCTCATCCGCTTGACAATTGTCAGCTGAGCCGTGTGATTCCTGCCTGCTCAGCTGCTTGATTATTGCCAGCTGAGCAGCATGCTTCATCACAGCTGAAGTCCAGGATTATTGCCTGCTGATTGCGTGATTCGTGCCTGTTTAGCTCTTTGAATATTGCCTCCTGATGCACATCATCAGTGTATGATAGCCATGTGATCAGTGCATGATTAGTCATGTGAGCAGTGTATGATCAGCCACGTAATCAGTACACGATAGCCATGTGATCAGTGCATGTTAGCCACCTAATCAGTGCATGATCAGTCAAGTTATCAGTGTATTATCAGCCACGTGATCAGTGCATGATAGCCACGTGATCGGTGCATGATCAGTCACGTGGTCAGTGTATGATCAGCCACATGATCAGTGCATGTGCCGTCACGAGACCAGTGTATGTTCAGCACGTGGTCAGTGCATGAAAGCCACATGATCAGTGCATGAGAGGCAGGTGATCAGTGCATGATCAGTCACTTGATCAGTGTAAGATCAGCCACGTGATCAGGGCATGATAGCCACCTGACCAGTGCATGATATCCACGTGATCAGTGCATCATCACTCAGGTGATCAGTGTATGATCATCCACATCATCAGTGCATGCGCAGTCACGTGATCAGTGCATGATAGCCTCGTGATCAGTGTATGATTAGTCACCTGGTCAGTGCATGATCAGGAACTTTATCAGTGCATGATCAGTCAAATGATCAGTGCATGATCAGGCACGTGATCAGTGTATGATCAGCCAGGTGAACGGTGCATGCTGAGTCACGTGATCAGCGCCTACTGAGCTGCATGATTCCTGTCTGCTCAGCTGATTGACAACTGCCTGCTGCTTGTGTGATTGCTGCCGGCTCAGCTCCTTGATTGTTGCCTCCTGAGGCATATCATCAGTGCATGATAGCCACGTGATCCGTGCATGATCAGTCACCTGATCAGTGCATGATCAGTCACGTGATCAGTGTATGATCAGCCACATGATCAGGGCATGATAGCCACCGGATCAGTGCATGATAGCCAGGTGATCAGGGCATGATCAGTCCCGTGACCTGTGCATCCGCAGTGACGTGATCAGTGAATGATAGCCACGTGATCAGCGCATGATCAGTCCCGTGATCAGTGTATGATCAGCCACGTGATCAATGCATGTGCAGTCACGTGATCAATGCATGACAGCGACGTGATCAGTGCATGATCCATCACGTGATCAGTGTACGATCAGCCACGTGATTAGTGCATGATCAGCCACGTGATCAGTGCATGATCAGTCACGTGGTCAGTGCATGTTCAGCCAAGTGATCAGTGCATGATAGCCAAGTGATCAGCGCATGATAATTTTCGTGATGAGTGTATGATCAGCCACGTCATCAGTGCATGATAGCCACATGATCACTTCACGATCAGTCACGTTATCAGTGCATGCACAGTCACGTGATCAGTGCAAGATCTGTCATGTGGTCAGTTTATGATCAACCACGTGATCATTGCATGGCAAGTTACATGATAATTGTATGATAGCGAAGTGCTCAGTGCATGATCAGTCTTGTGATCAGGGCATGATAGGCACGTGATCAGTGCATGATAAGCCACGTGATCAGTACCTGACCATCCACGTGATCAGTGCATGCGCAGACATGTGATCAGTGGATGATAGCCATGTCATCAGTGCATCATCAGTTACGTGATCAGTTTATGACCAGCCACGTTATCAGTGCATGATATCCACGTGATCAGTTCACAATCAGTCACGTGACAGTGCATGCACAGTCACGTGATCAGTGCATGATAGCTATGAGATCAGTGCATGATCAGTCACGTGATCAGTGCATGACAGCCACGTGATCAGTGCATGATCAGGCATGTGATCAGTGCATGATAAGGCATGTGAGCAGTACCTGACCATCCACGTGATCAGGGCATGCACAGACATGTGATCAATGGATGATAGCCAGGTGATCAGTGCATGATCAGTCACGTAATCCGTGCATGATAGCCACGTGAACAGTGCATGCTCAGTCACGTAATCAGGAGCTGCTGAGCTGCGTGTTTCCTGTCTGCTCATGTGCTTGACAATTGCCAGCTGAGCTTCGGGATTCCTGCCTGCTCATTTGCTTGATAATTGCCAGCTGAGCTGCGTGACTCCTGCCTGCTCATCAGCTTGATAATTGCCAGCTGAGCTGCGTGATTCCTGGCTTCTCATCTGCTTGATAATTGCCAGCTGAGCTTTGTGATTCATGCCTGTTCATCTGCTTGACAATTGCCAGCTGAGCTGCGTGATACCTGTGTGCTCATCTGCTTGATTATTGCTAGCTCAGCTGAGTGATTCCTGCCTGCTCATCCGCTTGACAATTGTCAGCTGAGCCGTGTGATTCCTGCCTGCTCAGCTGCTTGATTATTGCCAGCTGAGCAGCATGCTTCATCACAGCTGAAGTCCAGGATTATTGCCTGCTGATTGCGTGATTCGTGCCTGTTTAGCTCTTTGAATATTGCCTCCTGATGCACATCATCAGTGTATGATAGCCATGTGATCAGTGCATGATTAGTCATGTGAGCAGTGTATGATCAGCCACGTAATCAGTACACGATAGCCATGTGATCAGTGCATGTTAGCCACCTAATCAGTGCATGATCAGTCAAGTTATCAGTGTATTATCAGCCACGTGATCAGTGCATGATAGCCACGTGATCGGTGCATGATCAGTCACGTGGTCAGTGTATGATCAGCCACATGATCAGTGCATGTGCCGTCACGAGACCAGTGTATGTTCAGCACGTGGTCAGTGCATGAAAGCCACATGATCAGTGCATGAGAGGCAGGTGATCAGTGCATGATCAGTCACTTGATCAGTGTAAGATCAGCCACGTGATCAGGGCATGATAGCCACCTGACCAGTGCATGATATCCACGTGATCAGTGCATCATCACTCAGGTGATCAGTGTATGATCATCCACATCATCAGTGCATGCGCAGTCACGTGATCAGTGCATGATAGCCACGTGATCAGTGTATGATTAGTCACCTGGTCAGTGCATGATCAGGAACTTTATCAGTGCATGATCAGTCAAATGATCAGTGCATGATCAGCCAAATGATCAGTGCATGATCAGGCACGTGATCAGTGTATGATCAGCCACGTGAACGGTGCATGCTGAGTCACGTGATCAGCGCCTACTGAGCTGCATGATTCCTGTCTGCTCAGCTGATTGACAACTGCCTGCTGCTTGTGTGATTGCTGCCGGCTCAGCTCTTTGATTGTTGCCTCCTGAGGCACTTCATCAGTGCATGATAGCCACGTGATCAGTGCGTGATCAGTCAGCTGATCAGTGCATTATCAGTCACGTGATCAGTGTATGATCAGACACATGATCAGGGCATGATAGCCACGTGAGCAGTTCACGATCAGACCCGTGAACAGTGCCTGCACAGTCACATGATCAGTGCAAGATCTGACACGTGATCAATGTATTGTCAACTACATGATCATTGCAAGCCCAGTTACGTGATAAGTGCATGATAGCGAAGTGATCAGTGCATGATCAGTCACGTTATCTGTGCATGATCTGTCACATGATCACTGTATGATCATCCACATTTTCAGTGCATGCGCAGTGATGTGTTCAGGGAATGATAGACACGTGATCAGTGCATGGTCAGTCACGTGATAAGTGTACGATCAGCCACGTGATCATAGCATGATAGCCACGTGATCAGGGCATGATAGCCATGTGATCAGTACATGATCAGCCACGTGATCAGAGCACGATAGCCAAGTGATCAGTGCATGATCAGGCACGAAATCAGTGCATTATAGCCACGAGATCAGTGCATGCACAGTCATGTGATAAGTGGATGATAGCGAAGTGATCAGTGCTTGATCAGTTCCTGATCAGTGCATAATAGCCAGGTGATCAGTGCATGATAATTTTCGTGAGGAGTGTATGATCAGCCACGTGATCAGTGCATGATAGTCACATGATCACCTCACGATCAGTCACGTTATCAGTGCATGCACAGTCACGTGATCAGTGCAAGATCTGTCATGTGGTCAGTTTATGATCAACCACGTAATCATTGCATGGCAAGTTACATGATAAGTGTATGATAGCGAAGTGCTCAGTGCATGAACAGTCTCGTGATCAGTGCATGATAGCCACGTGATCAGTGCATGATCAGTCACATGATCAGTGCATGATCAATCACGTGATCAGTGTATGATCAGCCACGTGATTAGTGCATAATCAGCCACGTGATCAGGGCATGATCAGCTACGTGATCAGAACCACACCATCCATGTGATCAGTGCATGATAGACACGTGATAAGGGCATGATAAGTTACGTGATCAGTGTATGATCAGCCACGTGATCAGAGCATGATAGCCAAGTGATCAGTGCATGATCAGGCACGAAATCAGTGCATTATAGCCACGAGATCAGTGCATGCACAGTCATGTGATAAGTGGATGATAGCGAAGTGATCAGTGCTTGATCAGTTCCTGATGAGTGCATAATAGCCAGGTGATCAGTGCATGATCAGTCACGTGATCAGTGCATTATCAGTCACGTGATCAGTATATGATCAGCCACGTGATTAGTGCTAGATCAGCCACGTGATCAGTGCATGCGCAGACATGTGATCAGCGGATGATAGCCACGTCATCAGTGCATCATCAGTTACGTGATCAGTTTATGATCAGCCACGTCATCAGTGCATGATATCCACGTGATCAGTTCACAATCAGTCACGTGACAGTGCATGCACAGTCACGTGATCAGTGCATGATAGCTATGAGATCAGTGCATGATCAGTCACGTGATCAGTGCATGACAGCCACGTGATCAGTGCATGATCAGGCATGTGATCAGTGCATGATAAGGCATGTGAGCAGTACCTGACCATCCACGTGATCAGGGCATGCACAGACATGTGATCAATGGATGATAGCCAGGTGATCAGTGCATGATCAGTCACGTAATCCGTGCATGATAGCCACGTGAACAGTGCATGCTCAGTCACGTAATCAGGAGCTGCTGAGCTGCGTGTTTCCTGTCTGCTCATGTGCTTGACAATTGCCAGCTGAGCTTCGGGATTCCTGCCTGCTCATTTGCTTGATAATTGCCAGCTGAGCTGCGTGACTCCTGCCTGCTCATCAGCTTGATAATTGCCAGCTGAGCTGCGTGATTCCTGGCTTCTCATCTGCTTGATAATTGCCAGCTGAGCTTTGTGATTCATGCCTGTTCATCTGCTTGACAATTGCCAGCTGAGCTGCGTGATACCTGTGTGCTCATCTGCTTGATTATTGCTAGCTCAGCTGAGTGATTCCTGCCTGCTCATCCGCTTGACAATTGTCAGCTGAGCCGTGTGATTCCTGCCTGCTCAGCTGCTTGATTATTGCCAGCTGAGCAGCATGCTTCATCACAGCTGAAGTCCAGGATTATTGCCTGCTGATTGCGTGATTCGTGCCTGTTTAGCTCTTTGAATATTGCCTCCTGATGCACATCATCAGTGTATGATAGCCATGTGATCAGTGCATGATTAGTCATGTGAGCAGTGTATGATCAGCCACGTAATCAGTACACGATAGCCATGTGATCAGTGCATGTTAGCCACCTAATCAGTGCATGATCAGTCAAGTTATCAGTGTATTATCAGCCACGTGATCAGTGCATGATCAGCCACGTGATCATTGCATGATCAGCCACGTGATCAGTGCATGATAGCCACGTGATCGGTGCATGATCAGTCACGTGGTCAGTGTATGATCAGCCACATGATCAGTGCATGTGCCGTCACGAGACCAGTGTATGTTCAGCCACGTGGTCAGTGCATGAAAGCCACATGATCAGTGCATGAGAGGCAGGTGATCAGTGCATGATCAGTCACTTGATCAGTGTAAGATCAGCCACGTGATCAGGGCATGATAGCCACCTGACCAGTGCATGATATCCAGGTGATCAGTGCATCATCACTCAGGTGATCAGTGTATGATCATCCACATCATCAGTGCATGTGCAGTCACGTGATCAGTGCATGATAGCCACGTGATCAGTGTATGATTAGTCACCTGGTCAGTGCATGATCAGGAACTTTATCAGTGCATGATCAGTCAAATGATCAGTGCATGATCAGCCAAATGATCAGTGCATGATCAGGCACGTGATCAGTGTATGATCAGCCACGTGAACGGTGCATGCTGAGTCACGTGATCAGCGCCTACTGAGCTGCATGATTCCTGTCTGCTCAGCTGATTGACAAGTGCCTGCTGCTTGTGTGATTGCTGCCGGCTCAGCTCTTTGATTGTTGCCTCCTGAGGCACATCATCAGTGCATGATAGCCACATGATCAGTGCGTGATCAGTCAGCTGATCAGTGCATTATCAGTCACGTGATCAGTGTATGATCAGCCACATGATCAGGGCATGTTAGCCACCGGATCAGTGCATGATAGCCAGGTGATCAGTGCATGATCAGTCCCGTGAACTGTGCATTGGCAGTGACCTGATCAGTGAATGACAGCCACGTGATCAGCGCATGATCAGTCCCGTGAACAGTGTATGATCAGCCACGTGATCAATGCATGTGCAGTCACGTGATCAGTGCATGATCAGTCACGTGATCAGTGCATGATCAGCCACGTGATCAGTGCAAGATCAGTCACGTGATCAGTGCATGTTCAGCCAAGTGTTCAGTGCATGATAGCCAAGTGATCATCGCATGATAATTTTCGTGAGGAGTGTATGATCAGCCACGTGATCACTGCATGATAGTCACATGATCACCTCACGATCAGTCACGTTATCAGTGCATGCACAGTCACGTGATCAGTGCAAGATCTGTCATGTGGTCAGTTTATGATCAACCACGTGATCATTGCATGGCAAGTTACATGATAAGTGTATGAGAGCGAAGTGCTCAGTGCATGAACAGTCTCGTGATCAGTGCATGAGAGCCACCTAATCAGTGCATGATCAGTCACGTGATCAGTGCATGATCAGCCACGTGATCAGTGCATGATAAGCCACGTGATCACTGCATGATAGTCACATGATCACCTCACGATCAGTCACGTTATCAGTGCATGCACAGTCACGTGATCAGTGCAAGATCTGTCATGTGGTCAGTTTATGATCAACCACGTAATCATTGCATGGCAAGTTACATGATAAGTGTATGATAGCGAAGTGCTCAGTGCATGAACAGTCTCGTGATCAGTGCATGATAGCCACGTGATCAGTGCATGATCAGTCACATGATCAGTGCATGATCAGTCACGTGATCAGTGTATGATCAGCCACGTGATTAGTGCATAATCAGCCACGTGATCAGGGCATGATCAGCTACGTGATCAGAACCACACCATCCATGTGATCAGTGCATGATAGACACGTGATAAGGGCATGATAAGTTACGTGATCAGTGTATGATCAGCCACGTGATCAGAGCATGATAGCCACGTGAGCAGTTCACGATCAGACCCGTGAACAGTGCATGCACAGTCACATGATCAGTGCAAGATCTGACACGTGATCAATGTATGATCAACCACATGAACATTGCATGCCCAGTTACGTGATAAGTGCATGATAGCGAAGTGATCAGTGCATGATCAGTCACGTTATCTGTGCATGATCTGTCACATGATCACTGTATGATCATCCACATTTTCAGTGCATGCGAAGTGACGTGTTCAGGGAATGATAGACAAGTGATCAGTGCATGGTCAGTCACGTGATAAGTGTACGATCAGCCACGTGATCAGTACACGATAGCCATGTGATCAGTGCATGTTAGCCACCTAATCAGTGCATGATCAGTCAAGTTATCAGTGTATTATCAGCCACGTGATCAGTGCATGATCAGCCACGTGATCTGTGCATGATAGCCACGTGATCAGTGCATGATCAGTCACTTTATCAGTGCATGATCTGCCATGTGATCAGTGTATGATATCCACGTCATCAGTGCATGATCAGTCCCGTGATGTGTTCATGATCAGTCAGGTGATCCGTGTATGATCATCCCCGTGGTCAGTGCATGGGCAGTCATGTGATCAGGGCCATTCAGACACGATATCACTGCATGCACAGTCACCTGATCAGTTCTTGATCAGCCACGTGATCTGTACTTGATAGCCACGTGATCAGTGCATGATCAACCACGTAATCAGTGCATGATAGCCATGTGATCAGTGCATGTTAGCCACCTGATCAGTGCATGTTAGCCACCTGAACAGTGCATGATCAGTCACGTGATCTGTGCATGATCTGTCACATGATCACTGTATGATCATCCACATTTTCAGTGCATGCGCAGTGAGGTATTCAGGGAATGATAGTCACGGCATCAGTGCATGATCAATCACGTGATCAGTGAAGGATAGCCACGTGATCACTGCATGATAGACATGGGATCAGTTCATGATCAGCCACGTGATCAGTGCATCATAGCATCGTGATCAGTGCATGAGAGCCACCTAATCAGTGCATGATCAGTCACGTGATCAGTGCATGATAAGCCACGTGATCAGTACCTGACCATCCACGTGATCAGGGCATGCGCAGACATGTGATCAGCGGATGATAGCCACGTGATCAGTGCATGATCAGTCACGAAATCAGTGCATTATAGCCACGAGATCAGTGCATGCACAGTCATGTGATAAGTCGATGATATCGAAGTGATCAGTGCTTGATCAGTTACCTGATCAGTGCATAATAGCCAGGTGATCAGTGCATGATCAGTCACGTGATCAGTGCATTATCAGTCACGTGATCAGTGTATGATCAGCCACGTGATTAGTGCTAGATCAGCCACGTGATCAGTGCATGCGCAGACATGTGATCAGTGGATGATAGCCACGTCATCAGTGCATCATCAGTTACCTGATCAGTTTATGATCAGCCACGTCATCAGTGCATGATATCCAGGTGATCTGTTCACAATCAGTCACGTGACAGTGCATACACAGTCACGTGATCCGTGCATGATAGGTATGAGATCAGTGCATGATCAGTCACGTGATCTGTGCATGACAGCCACGTAATCAGTGCATGATCAGGCATGTGATCAGTGCATGATAAGGCATGAGAGCAGTACCTGACCATCCAGGTCATCAGGGCATGCACAGACATGTGATCAATGGATGATAGCCAGGTGATCAGTGCATGATCAGTCACGTAATCAGTGCATGATAGCCACGTGAACAGTGCATGCTCAGTCACGTAATCAGGAGCTGCTGAGCTGCGTGTTTCCTGTCTGCTCATGTGCTTGACAATTGCCAGCTGAGCTTCGGGATTCCTGCCTGCTCATTTGCTTGATAATTGCCAGCTGAGCTGCGTGACTCCTGCCTGCTCATCAGCTTGATAATTGCCAGCTGAGCTGCGTGATTCCTGGCTTCTCATCTGCTTGATAATTGCCAGCTGAGCTTTGTGATTCATGCCTGTTCATCTGCTTGACAATTGCCAGCTGAGCTGCGTGATACCTGTGTGCTCATCTGCTTGATTATTGCTAGCTCAGCTGAGTGATTCCTGCCTGCTCATCCGCTTGACAATTGTCAGCTGAGCCGTGTGATTCCTGCATGCTCAGCTGCTTAATTATTGCCAGCTGAGCAGCATGCTTCATCACAGCTGAAGTCCAGGATTATTGCCTGCTGATTGCGTGATTCGTGCCTGTTTAGCTCTTTGAATATTGCCTCCTGATGCACATCATCAGTGTATGATAGCCATGTGATCAGTGCATGATTAGTCATGTGAGCAGTGTATGATCAGCCACGTAATCAGTACACGATAGCCATGTGATCAGTGCATGTTAGCCACCTAATCAGTGCATGATCAGTCAAGTTATCAGTGTATTATCAGCCACGTGATCAGTGCATGATCAGCCACGTGATCAGTGCATGATAGCCACGTGATCGGTGCATGATCAGTCACGTGGTCAGTGTATGATCAGCCACATGATCAGTGCATGTGCCGTCACGAGACCAGTGTATGTTCAGCCACGTGGTCAGTGCATGAAAGCCACATGATCAGTGCATGAGAGGCAGGTGATCAGTGCATGATCAGTCACTTGATCAGTGTAAGATCAGCCACGTGATCAGGGCATGATAGCCACCTGACCAGTGCATGATATCCACGTGATCAGTGCATCATCACTCAGGTGATCAGTGTATGATCATCCACATCATCAGTGCATGCGCAGTCACGTGATCAGTGCATGATAGCCTCGTGATCAGTGTATGATTAGTCACCTGGTCAGTGCATGATCAGGAACTTTATCAGTGCATGATCAGTCAAATGATCAGTGCATGATCAGGCACGTGATCAGTGTATGATCAGCCAGGTGAACGGTGCATGCTGAGTCACGTGATCAGCGCCTACTGAGCTGCATGATTCCTGTCTGCTCAGCTGATTGACAACTGCCTGCTGCTTGTGTGATTGCTGCCGGCTCAGCTCCTTGATTGTTGCCTCCTGAGGCATATCATCAGTGCATGATAGCCACGTGATCCGTGCATGATCAGTCACCTGATCAGTGCATGATCAGTCACGTGATCAGTGTATGATCAGCCACATGATCAGGGCATGATAGCCACCGGATCAGTGCATGATAGCCAGGTGATCAGGGCATGATCAGTCCCGTGACCTGTGCATCCGCAGTGACGTGATCAGTGAATGATAGCCACGTGATCAGCGCATGATCAGTCCCGTGATCAGTGTATGATCAGCCACGTGATCAATGCATGTGCAGTCACGTGATCAATGCATGACAGCGACGTGATCAGTGCATGATCCATCACGTGATCAGTGTACGATCAGCCACGTGATTAGTGCATGATCAGCCACGTGATCAGTGCATGATCAGTCACGTGGTCAGTGCATGTTCAGCCAAGTGATCAGTGCATGATAGCCAAGTGATCAGCGCATGATAATTTTCGTGATGAGTGTATGATCAGCCACGTCATCAGTGCATGATAGCCACATGATCACTTCACGATCAGTCACGTTATCAGTGCATGCACAGTCACGTGATCAGTGCAAGATCTGTCATGTGGTCAGTTTATGATCAACCACGTGATCATTGCATGGCAAGTTACATGATAATTGTATGATAGCGAAGTGCTCAGTGCATGATCAGTCTTGTGATCAGGGCATGATAGGCACGTGATCAGTGCATGATAAGCCACGTGATCAGTACCTGACCATCCACGTGATCAGTGCATGCGCAGACATGTGATCAGTGGATGATAGCCATGTCATCAGTGCATCATCAGTTACGTGATCAGTTTATGACCAGACACGTTATCAGTGCATGATATCCACGTGATCAGTTCACAATCAGTCACGTGACAGTGCATGCACAGTCACGTGATCAGTGCATGATAGCTATGAGATCAGTGCATGATCAGTCACGTGATCAGTGCATGACAGCCACGTGATCAGTGCATGATCAGGCATGTGATCAGTGCATGATAAGGCATGTGAGCAGTACCTGACCATCCACGTGATCAGGGCATGCACAGACATGTGATCAATGGATGATAGCCAGGTGATCAGTGCATGATCAGTCACGTAATCCGTGCATGATAGCCACGTGAACAGTGCATGCTCAGTCACGTAATCAGGAGCTGCTGAGCTGCGTGTTTCCTGTCTGCTCATGTGCTTGACAATTGCCAGCTGAGCTTCGGGATTCCTGCCTGCTCATTTGCTTGATAATTGCCAGCTGAGCTGCGTGACTCCTGCCTGCTCATCAGCTTGATAATTGCCAGCTGAGCTGCGTGATTCCTGGCTTCTCATCTGCTTGATAATTGCCAGCTGAGCTTTGTGATTCATGCCTGTTCATCTGCTTGACAATTGCCAGCTGAGCTGCGTGATACCTGTGTGCTCATCTGCTTGATTATTGCTAGCTCAGCTGAGTGATTCCTGCCTGCTCATCCGCTTGACAATTGTCAGCTGAGCCGTGTGATTCCTGCCTGCTCAGCTGCTTGATTATTGCCAGCTGAGCAGCATGCTTCATCACAGCTGAAGTCCAGGATTATTGCCTGCTGATTGCGTGATTCGTGCCTGTTTAGCTCTTTGAATATTGCCTCCTGATGCACATCATCAGTGTATGATAGCCATGTGATCAGTGCATGATTAGTCATGTGAGCAGTGTATGATCAGCCACGTAATCAGTACACGATAGCCATGTGATCAGTGCATGTTAGCCACCTAATCAGTGCATGATCAGTCAAGTTATCAGTGTATTATCAGCCACGTGATCAGTGCATGATAGCCACGTGATCGGTGCATGATCAGTCACGTGGTCAGTGTATGATCAGCCACATGATCAGTGCATGTGCCGTCACGAGACCAGTGTATGTTCAGCACGTGGTCAGTGCATGAAAGCCACATGATCAGTGCATGAGAGGCAGGTGATCAGTGCATGATCAGTCACTTGATCAGTGTAAGATCAGCCACGTGATCAGGGCATGATAGCCACCTGACCAGTGCATGATATCCACGTGATCAGTGCATCATCACTCAGGTGATCAGTGTATGATCATCCACATCATCAGTGCATGCGCAGTCACGTGATCAGTGCATGATAGCCACGTGATCAGTGTATGATTAGTCACCTGGTCAGTGCATGATCAGGAACTTTATCAGTGCATGATCAGTCAAATGATCAGTGCATGATCAGCCAAATGATCAGTGCATGATCAGGCACGTGATCAGTGTATGATCAGCCACGTGAACGGTGCATGCTGAGTCACGTGATCAGCGCCTACTGAGCTGCATGATTCCTGTCTGCTCAGCTGATTGACAACTGCCTGCTGCTTGTGTGATTGCTGCCGGCTCAGCTCTTTGATTGTTGCCTCCTGAGGCACTTCATCAGTGCATGATAGCCACGTGATCAGTGCGTGATCAGTCAGCTGATCAGTGCATTATCAGTCACGTGATCAGTGTATGATCAGACACATGATCAGGGCATGATAGCCACGTGAGCAGTTCACGATCAGACCCGTGAACAGTGCCTGCACAGTCACATGATCAGTGCAAGATCTGACACGTGATCAATGTATTGTCAACTACATGATCATTGCAAGCCCAGTTACGTGATAAGTGCATGATAGCGAAGTGATCAGTGCATGATCAGTCACGTTATCTGTGCATGATCTGTCACATGATCACTGTATGATCATCCACATTTTCAGTGCATGCGCAGTGATGTGTTCAGGGAATGATAGACACGTGATCAGTGCATGGTCAGTCACGTGATAAGTGTACGATCAGCCACGTGATCATAGCATGATAGCCACGTGATCAGGGCATGATAGCCATGTGATCAGTACATGATCAGCCACGTGATCAGAGCACGATAGCCAAGTGATCAGTGCATGATCAGGCACGAAATCAGTGCATTATAGCCACGAGATCAGTGCATGCACAGTCATGTGATAAGTGGATGATAGCGAAGTGATCAGTGCTTGATCAGTTCCTGATCAGTGCATAATAGCCAGGTGATCAGTGCATGATAATTTTCGTGAGGAGTGTATGATCAGCCACGTGATCAGTGCATGATAGTCACATGATCACCTCACGATCAGTCACGTTATCAGTGCATGCACAGTCACGTGATCAGTGCAAGATCTGTCATGTGGTCAGTTTATGATCAACCACGTAATCATTGCATGGCAAGTTACATGATAAGTGTATGATAGCGAAGTGCTCAGTGCATGAACAGTCTCGTGATCAGTGCATGATAGCCACGTGATCAGTGCATGATCAGTCACATGATCAGTGCATGATCAATCACGTGATCAGTGTATGATCAGCCACGTGATTAGTGCATAATCAGCCACGTGATCAGGGCATGATCAGCTACGTGATCAGAACCACACCATCCATGTGATCAGTGCATGATAGACACGTGATAAGGGCATGATAAGTTACGTGATCAGTGTATGATCAGCCACGTGATCAGAGCATGATAGCCAAGTGATCAGTGCATGATCAGGCACGAAATCAGTGCATTATAGCCACGAGATCAGTGCATGCACAGTCATGTGATAAGTGGATGATAGCGAAGTGATCAGTGCTTGATCAGTTCCTGATGAGTGCATAATAGCCAGGTGATCAGTGCATGATCAGTCACGTGATCAGTGCATTATCAGTCACGTGATCAGTTTATGATCAGCCACGTGATTAGTGCTAGATCAGCCACGTGATCAGTGCATGCGCAGACATGTGATCAGCGGATGATAGCCACGTCATCAGTGCATCATCAGTTACGTGATCAGTTTATGATCAGCCACGTCATCAGTGCATGATATCCACGTGATCAGTTCACAATCAGTCACGTGACAGTGCATGCACAGTCACGTGATCAGTGCATGATAGCTATGAGATCAGTGCATGATCAGTCACGTGATCAGTGCATGACAGCCACGTGATCAGTGCATGATCAGGCATGTGATCAGTGCATGATAAGGCATGTGAGCAGTACCTGACCATCCACGTGATCAGGGCATGCACAGACATGTGATCAATGGATGATAGCCAGGTGATCAGTGCATGATCAGTCACGTAATCCGTGCATGATAGCCACGTGAACAGTGCATGCTCAGTCACGTAATCAGGAGCTGCTGAGCTGCGTGTTTCCTGTCTGCTCATGTGCTTGACAATTGCCAGCTGAGCTTCGGGATTCCTGCCTGCTCATTTGCTTGATAATTGCCAGCTGAGCTGCGTGACTCCTGCCTGCTCATCAGCTTGATAATTGCCAGCTGAGCTGCGTGATTCCTGGCTTCTCATCTGCTTGATAATTGCCAGCTGAGCTTTGTGATTCATGCCTGTTCATCTGCTTGACAATTGCCAGCTGAGCTGCGTGATACATGCCTGTTCATCTGCTTGACAATTGCCAGCTGAGCTGCGTGATACCTGTGTGCTCATCTGCTTGATTATTGCTAGCTCAGCTGAGTGATTCCTGCCTGCTCATCCGCTTGACAATTGTCAGCTGAGCCGTGTGATTCCTGCCTGCTCAGCTGCTTAATTATTGCCAGCTGAGCAGCATGCTTCATCACAGCTGAAGTCCAGGATTATTGCCTGCTGATTGCGTGATTCGTGCCTGTTTAGCTCTTTGAATATTGCCTCCTGATGCACATCATCAGTGTATGATAGCCATGTGATCAGTGCATGATTAGTCATGTGAGCAGTGTATGATCAGCCACGTAATCAGTACACGATAGCCATGTGATCAGTGCATGTTAGCCACCTAATCAGTGCATGATCAGTCAAGTTATCAGTGTATTATCAGCCACGTGATCAGTGCATGATCAGCCACGTGATCATTGCATGATCAGCCACGTGATCAGTGCATGATAGCCACGTGATCGGTGCATGATCAGTCACGTGGTCAGTGTATGATCAGCCACATGATCAGTGCATGTGCCGTCACGAGACCAGTGTATGTTCAGCCACGTGGTCAGTGCATGAAAGCCACATGATCAGTGCATGAGAGGCAGGTGATCAGTGCATGATCAGTCACTTGATCAGTGTAAGATCAGCCACGTGATCAGGGCATGATAGCCACCTGACCAGTGCATGATATCCACGTGATCAGTGCATCATCACTCAGGTGATCAGTGTATGATCATCCACATCATCAGTGCATGCGCAGTCACGTGATCAGTGCATGATAGCCACGTGATCAGTGTATGATTAGTCACCTGGTCAGTGCATGATCAGGAACTTTATCAGTGCATGATCAGTCAAATGATCAGTGCATGATCAGCCAAATGATCAGTGCATGATCAGGCACGTGATCAGTGTATGATCAGCCACGTGAACGGTGCATGCTGAGTCACGTGATCAGCGCCTACTGAGCTGCATGATTCCTGTCTGCTCAGCTGATTGACAACTGCCTGCTGCTTGTGTGATTGCTGCCGGCTCAGCTCTTTGATTGTTGCCTCCTGAGGCACTTCATCAGTGCATGATAGCCACGTGATCAGTGCGTGATCAGTCAGCTGATCAGTGCATTATCAGTCACGTGATCAGTGTATGATCAGACACATGATCAGGGCATGATAGCCACGTGAGCAGTTCACGATCAGACCCGTGAACAGTGCCTGCACAGTCACATGATCAGTGCAAGATCTGACACGTGATCAATGTATTGTCAACTACATGATCATTGCAAGCCCAGTTACGTGATAAGTGCATGATAGCGAAGTGATCAGTGCATGATCAGTCACGTTATCTGTGCATGATCTGTCACATGATCACTGTATGATCATCCACATTTTCAGTGCATGCGCAGTGATGTGTTCAGGGAATGATAGACACGTGATCAGTGCATGGTCAGTCACGTGATAAGTGTACGATCAGCCACGTGATCATAGCATGATAGCCACGTGATCAGGGCATGATAGCCATGTGATCAGTACATGATCAGCCACGTGATCAGAGCACGATAGCCAAGTGATCAGTGCATGATCAGGCACGAAATCAGTGCATTATAGCCACGAGATCAGTGCATGCACAGTCATGTGATAAGTGGATGATAGCGAAGTGATCAGTGCTTGATCAGTTCCTGATCAGTGCATAATAGCCAGGTGATCAGTGCATGATAATTTTCGTGAGGAGTGTATGATCAGCCACGTGATCAGTGCATGATAGTCACATGATCACCTCACGATCAGTCACGTTATCAGTGCATGCACAGTCACGTGATCAGTGCAAGATCTGTCATGTGGTCAGTTTATGATCAACCACGTAATCATTGCATGGCAAGTTACATGATAAGTGTATGATAGCGAAGTGCTCAGTGCATGAACAGTCTCGTGATCAGTGCATGATAGCCACGTGATCAGTGCATGATCAGTCACATGATCAGTGCATGATCAATCACGTGATCAGTGTATGATCAGCCACGTGATTAGTGCATAATCAGCCACGTGATCAGGGCATGATCAGCTACGTGATCAGAACCACACCATCCATGTGATCAGTGCATGATAGACACGTGATAAGGGCATGATAAGTTACGTGATCAGTGTATGATCAGCCACGTGATCAGAGCATGATAGCCAAGTGATCAGTGCATGATCAGGCACGAAATCAGTGCATTATAGCCACGAGATCAGTGCATGCACAGTCATGTGATAAGTGGATGATAGCGAAGTGATCAGTGCTTGATCAGTTCCTGATGAGTGCATAATAGCCAGGTGATCAGTGCATGATCAGTCACGTGATCAGTGCATTATCAGTCACGTGATCAGTATATGATCAGCCACGTGATTAGTGCTAGATCAGCCACGTGATCAGTGCATGCGCAGACATGTGATCAGCGGATGATAGCCACGTCATCAGTGCATCATCAGTTACGTGATCAGTTTATGATCAGCCACGTCATCAGTGCATGATATCCACGTGATCAGTTCACAATCAGTCACGTGACAGTGCATGCACAGTCACGTGATCAGTGCATGATAGCTATGAGATCAGTGCATGATCAGTCACGTGATCAGTGCATGACAGCCACGTGATCAGTGCATGATCAGGCATGTGATCAGTGCATGATAAGGCATGTGAGCAGTACCTGACCATCCACGTGATCAGGGCATGCACAGACATGTGATCAATGGATGATAGCCAGGTGATCAGTGCATGATCAGTCACGTAATCCGTGCATGATAGCCACGTGAACAGTGCATGCTCAGTCACGTAATCAGGAGCTGCTGAGCTGCGTGTTTCCTGTCTGCTCATGTGCTTGACAATTGCCAGCTGAGCTTCGGGATTCCTGCCTGCTCATTTGCTTGATAATTGCCAGCTGAGCTGCGTGACTCCTGCCTGCTCATCAGCTTGATAATTGCCAGCTGAGCTGCGTGATTCCTGGCTTCTCATCTGCTTGATAATTGCCAGCTGAGCTTTGTGATTCATGCCTGTTCATCTGCTTGACAATTGCCAGCTGAGCTGCGTGATACATGCCTGTTCATCTGCTTGACAATTGCCAGCTGAGCTGCGTGATACCTGTGTGCTCATCTGCTTGATTATTGCTAGCTCAGCTGAGTGATTCCTGCCTGCTCATCCGCTTGACAATTGTCAGCTGAGCCGTGTGATTCCTGCCTGCTCAGCTGCTTAATTATTGCCAGCTGAGCAGCATGCTTCATCACAGCTGAAGTCCAGGATTATTGCCTGCTGATTGCGTGATTCGTGCCTGTTTAGCTCTTTGAATATTGCCTCCTGATGCACATCATCAGTGTATGATAGCCATGTGATCAGTGCATGATTAGTCATGTGAGCAGTGTATGATCAGCCACGTAATCAGTACACGATAGCCATGTGATCAGTGCATGTTAGCCACCTAATCAGTGCATGATCAGTCAAGTTATCAGTGTATTATCAGCCACGTGATCAGTGCATGATCAGCCACGTGATCATTGCATGATCAGCCACGTGATCAGTGCATGATAGCCACGTGATCGGTGCATGATCAGTCACGTGGTCAGTGTATGATCAGCCACATGATCAGTGCATGTGCCGTCACGAGACCAGTGTATGTTCAGCCACGTGGTCAGTGCATGAAAGCCACATGATCAGTGCATGAGAGGCAGGTGATCAGTGCATGATCAGTCACTTGATCAGTGTAAGATCAGCCACGTGATCAGGGCATGATAGCCACCTGACCAGTGCATGATATCCAGGTGATCAGTGCATCATCACTCAGGTGATCAGTGTATGATCATCCACATCATCAGTGCATGTGCAGTCACGTGATCAGTGCATGATAGCCACGTGATCAGTGTATGATTAGTCACCTGGTCAGTGCATGATCAGGAACTTTATCAGTGCATGATCAGTCAAATGATCAGTGCATGATCAGCCAAATGATCAGTGCATGATCAGGCACGTGATCAGTGTATGATCAGCCACGTGAACGGTGCATGCTGAGTCACGTGATCAGCGCCTACTGAGCTGCATGATTCCTGTCTGCTCAGCTGATTGACAAGTGCCTGCTGCTTGTGTGATTGCTGCCGGCTCAGCTCTTTGATTGTTGCCTCCTGAGGCACATCATCAGTGCATGATAGCCACGTGATCAGTGCGTGATCAGTCAGCTGATCAGTGCATTATCAGTCACGTGATCAGTGTATGATCAGCCACATGATCAGGGCATGATAGCCACCGGATCAGTGCATGATAGCCAGGTGATCAGTGCATGATCAGTCCCGTGAACTGTGCATTGGCAGTGACCTGATCAGTGAATGACAGCCACGTGATCAGCGCATGATCAGTCCCGTGAACAGTGTATGATCAGCCACGTGATCAATGCATGTGCAGTCACGTGATCAGTGCATGATCAGTCACGTGATCAGTGCATGATTAGCCACGTGATCAGTGCAAGATCAGTCACGTGATCAGTGCATGTTCAGCCAAGTGTTCAGTGCATGATAGCCAAGTGATCATCGCATGATAATTTTCGTGAGGAGTGTATGATCAGCCACGTGATCACTGCATGATAGTCACATGATCACCTCACGATCAGTCACGTTATCAGTGCATGCACAGTCACGTGATCAGTGCAAGATCTGTCATGTGGTCAGTTTATGATCAACCACGTGATCATTGCATGGCAAGTTACATGATAAGTGTATGAGAGCGAAGTGCTCAGTGCATGAACAGTCTCGTGATCAGTGCATGAGAGCCACCTAATCAGTGCATGATCAGTCACGTGATCAGTGCATGATCAGCCACGTGATCAGTGCATGATAAGCCACGTGATCACTGCATGATAGTCACATGATCACCTCACGATCAGTCACGTTATCAGTGCATGCACAGTCACGTGATCAGTGCAAGATCTGTCATGTGGTCAGTTTATGATCAACCACGTAATCATTGCATGGCAAGTTACATGATAAGTGTATGATAGCGAAGTGCTCAGTGCATGAACAGTCTCGTGATCAGTGCATGATAGCCACGTGATCAGTGCATGATCAGTCACATGATCAGTGCATGATCAGTCACGTGATCAGTGTATGATCAGCCACGTGATTAGTGCATAATCAGCCACGTGATCAGGGCATGATCAGCTACGTGATCAGAACCACACCATCCATGTGATCAGTGCATGATAGACACGTGATAAGGGCATGATAAGTTACGTGATCAGTGTATGATCAGCCACGTGATCAGAGCATGATAGCCACGTGAGCAGTTCACGATCAGACCCGTGAACAGTGCATGCACAGTCACATGATCAGTGCAAGATCTGACACGTGATCAATGTATGATCAACCACATGAACATTGCATGCCCAGTTACGTGATAAGTGCATGATAGCGAAGTGATCAGTGCATGATCAGTCACGTTATCTGTGCATGATCTGTCACATGATCACTGTATGATCATCCACATTTTCAGTGCATGCGAAGTGACGTGTTCAGGGAATGATAGACAAGTGATCAGTGCATGGTCAGTCACGTGATAAGTGTACGATCAGCCACGTGATCAGTACACGATAGCCATGTGATCAGTGCATGTTAGCCACCTAATCAGTGCATGATCAGTCAAGTTATCAGTGTATTATCAGCCACGTGATCAGTGCATGATCAGCCACGTGATCTGTGCATGATAGCCACGTGATCAGTGCATGATCAGTCACTTTATCAGTGCATGATCTGCCATGTGATCAGTGTATGATATCCACGTCATCAGTGCATGATCAGTCCCGTGATGTGTTCATGATCAGTCAGGTGATCCGTGTATGATCATCCCCGTGGTCAGTGCATGGGCAGTCATGTGATCAGGGCCATTCAGACACGATATCACTGCATGCACAGTCACCTGATCAGTTCTTGATCAGCCACGTGATCTGTACTTGATAGCCACGTGATCAGTGCATGATCAACCACGTAATCAGTGCATGATAGCCATGTGATCAGTGCATGTTAGCCACCTGATCAGTGCATGTTAGCCACCTGAACAGTGCATGATCAGTCACGTGATCTGTGCATGATCTGTCACATGATCACTGTATGATCATCCACATTTTCAGTGCATGCGCAGTGAGGTATTCAGGGAATGATAGTCACGGCATCAGTGCATGATCAATCACGTGATCAGTGAAGGATAGCCACGTGATCACTGCATGATAGACATGGGATCAGTTCATGATCAGCCACGTGATCAGTGCATCATAGCATCGTGATCAGTGCATGAGAGCCACCTAATCAGTGCATGATCAGTCACGTGATCAGTGCATGATAAGCCACGTGATCAGTACCTGACCATCCACGTGATCAGGGCATGCGCAGACATGTGATCAGCGGATGATAGCCACGTGATCAGTGCATGATCAGTCACGAAATCAGTGCATTATAGCCACGAGATCAGTGCATGCACAGTCATGTGATAAGTCGATGATATCGAAGTGATCAGTGCTTGATCAGTTACCTGATCAGTGCATAATAGCCAGGTGATCAGTGCATGATCAGTCACGTGATCAGTGCATTATCAGTCACGTGATCAGTGTATGATCAGCCACGTGATTAGTGCTAGATCAGCCACGTGATCAGTGCATGCGCAGACATGTGATCAGTGGATGATAGCCACGTCATCAGTGCATCATCAGTTACCTGATCAGTTTATGATCAGCCACGTCATCAGTGCATGATATCCAGGTGATCTGTTCACAATCAGTCACGTGACAGTGCATACACAGTCACGTGATCCGTGCATGATAGGTATGAGATCAGTGCATGATCAGTCACGTGATCTGTGCATGACAGCCACGTGATCAGTGCATGATCAGGCATGTGATCAGTGCATGATAAGGCATGAGAGCAGTACCTGACCATCCACGTGATCAGGGCATGCACAGACATGTGATCAATGGATGATAGCCAGGTGATCAGTGCATGATCAGTCACGTAATCCGTGCATGATAGCCACGTGAACAGTGCATGCTCAGTCACGTAATCAGGAGCTGCTGAGCTGCGTGTTTCCTGTCTGCTCATGTGCTTGACAATTGCCAGCTGAGCTTCGGGATTCCTGCCTGCTCATTTGCTTGATAATTGCCAGCTGAGCTGCGTGACTCCTGCCTGCTCATCAGCTTGATAATTGCCAGCTGAGCTGCGTGATTCCTGGCTTCTCATCTGCTTGATAATTGCCAGCTGAGCTTTGTGATTCATGCCTGTTCATCTGCTTGACAATTGCCAGCTGAGCTGCGTGATACCTGTGTGCTCATCTGCTTGATTATTGCTAGCTCAGCTGAGTGATTCCTGCCTGCTCATCCGCTTGACAATTGTCAGCTGAGCCGTGTGATTCCTGCATGCTCAGCTGCTTAATTATTGCCAGCTGAGCAGCATGCTTCATCACAGCTGAAGTCCAGGATTATTGCCTGCTGATTGCGTGATTCGTGCCTGTTTAGCTCTTTGAATATTGCCTCCTGATGCACATCATCAGTGTATGATAGCCATGTGATCAGTGCATGATTAGTCATGTGAGCAGTGTATGATCAGCCACGTAATCAGTACACGATAGCCATGTGATCAGTGCATGTTAGCCACCTAATCAGTGCATGATCAGTCAAGTTATCAGTGTATTATCAGCCACGTGATCAGTGCATGATCAGCCACGTGATCAGTGCATGATAGCCACGTGATCGGTGCATGATCAGTCACGTGGTCAGTGTATGATCAGCCACATGATCAGTGCATGTGCCGTCACGAGACCAGTGTATGTTCAGCCACGTGGTCAGTGCATGAAAGCCACATGATCAGTGCATGAGAGGCAGGTGATCAGTGCATGATCAGTCACTTGATCAGTGTAAGATCAGCCACGTGATCAGGGCATGATAGCCACCTGACCAGTGCATGATATCCACGTGATCAGTGCATCATCACTCAGGTGATCAGTGTATGATCATCCACATCATCAGTGCATGCGCAGTCACGTGATCAGTGCATGATAGCCTCGTGATCAGTGTATGATTAGTCACCTGGTCAGTGCATGATCAGGAACTTTATCAGTGCATGATCAGTCAAATGATCAGTGCATGATCAGGCACGTGATCAGTGTATGATCAGCCAGGTGAACGGTGCATGCTGAGTCACGTGATCAGCGCCTACTGAGCTGCATGATTCCTGTCTGCTCAGCTGATTGACAACTGCCTGCTGCTTGTGTGATTGCTGCCGGCTCAGCTCCTTGATTGTTGCCTCCTGAGGCATATCATCAGTGCATGATAGCCACGTGATCCGTGCATGATCAGTCACCTGATCAGTGCATGATCAGTCACGTGATCAGTGTATGATCAGCCACATGATCAGGGCATGATAGCCACCGGATCAGTGCATGATAGCCAGGTGATCAGGGCATGATCAGTCCCGTGACCTGTGCATCCGCAGTGACGTGATCAGTGAATGATAGCCACGTGATCAGCGCATGATCAGTCCCGTGATCAGTGTATGATCAGCCACGTGATCAATGCATGTGCAGTCACGTGATCAATGCATGACAGCGACGTGATCAGTGCATGATCCATCACGTGATCAGTGTACGATCAGCCACGTGATTAGTGCATGATCAGCCACGTGATCAGTGCATGATCAGTCACGTGGTCAGTGCATGTTCAGCCAAGTGATCAGTGCATGATAGCCAAGTGATCAGCGCATGATAATTTTCGTGATGAGTGTATGATCAGCCACGTCATCAGTGCATGATAGCCACATGATCACTTCACGATCAGTCACGTTATCAGTGCATGCACAGTCACGTGATCAGTGCAAGATCTGTCATGTGGTCAGTTTATGATCAACCACGTGATCATTGCATGGCAAGTTACATGATAATTGTATGATAGCGAAGTGCTCAGTGCATGATCAGTCTTGTGATCAGGGCATGATAGGCACGTGATCAGTGCATGATAAGCCACGTGATCAGTACCTGACCATCCACGTGATCAGTGCATGCGCAGACATGTGATCAGTGGATGATAGCCATGTCATCAGTGCATCATCAGTTACGTGATCAGTTTATGACCAGCCACGTTATCAGTGCATGATATCCACGTGATCAGTTCACAATCAGTCACGTGACAGTGCATGCACAGTCACGTGATCAGTGCATGATAGCTATGAGATCAGTGCATGATCAGTCACGTGATCAGTGCATGACAGCCACGTGATCAGTGCATGATCAGGCATGTGATCAGTGCATGATAAGGCATGTGAGCAGTACCTGACCATCCACGTGATCAGGGCATGCACAGACATGTGATCAATGGATGATAGCCAGGTGATCAGTGCATGATCAGTCACGTAATCAGTGCATGATAGCCACGTGAACAGTGCATGCTCAGTCACGTAATCAGGAGCTGCTGAGCTGCGTGTTTCCTGTCTGCTCATGTGCTTGACAATTGCCAGCTGAGCTTCGGGATTCCTGCCTGCTCATTTGCTTGATAATTGCCAGCTGAGCTGCGTGACTCCTGCCTGCTCATCAGCTTGATAATTGCCAGCTGAGCTGCGTGATTCCTGGCTTCTCATCTGCTTGATAATTGCCAGCTGAGCTTTGTGATTCATGCCTGTTCATCTGCTTGACAATTGCCAGCTGAGCTGCGTGATACCTGTGTGCTCATCTGCTTGATTATTGCTAGCTCAGCTGAGTGATTCCTGCCTGCTCATCCGCTTGACAATTGTCAGCTGAGCCGTGTGATTCCTGCCTGCTCAGCTGCTTGATTATTGCCAGCTGAGCAGCATGCTTCATCACAGCTGAAGTCCAGGATTATTGCCTGCTGATTGCGTGATTCGTGCCTGTTTAGCTCTTTGAATATTGCCTCCTGATGCACATCATCAGTGTATGATAGCCATGTGATCAGTGCATGATTAGTCATGTGAGCAGTGTATGATCAGCCACGTAATCAGTACACGATAGCCATGTGATCAGTGCATGTTAGCCACCTAATCAGTGCATGATCAGTCAAGTTATCAGTGTATTATCAGCCACGTGATCAGTGCATGATCAGCCACGTGATCAGTGCATGATAGCCACGTGATCGGTGCATGATCAGTCACGTGGTCAGTGTATGATCAGCCACATGATCAGTGCATGTGCCGTCACGAGACCAGTGTATGTTCAGCACGTGGTCAGTGCATGAAAGCCACATGATCAGTGCATGAGAGGCAGGTGATCAGTGCATGATCAGTCACTTGATCAGTGTAAGATCAGCCACGTGATCAGGGCATGATAGCCACCTGACCAGTGCATGATATCCAGGTGATCAGTGCATCATCACTCAGGTGATCAGTGTATGATCATCCACATCATCAGTGCATGCGCAGTCACGTGATCAGTGCATGATAGCCACGTGATCAGTGTATGATTAGTCACCTGGTCAGTGCATGATCAGGAACTTTATCAGTGCATGATCAGTCAAATGATCAGTGCATGATCAGCCAAATGATCAGTGCATGATCAGGCACGTGATCAGTGTATGATCAGCCACGTGAACGGTGCATGCTGAGTCACGTGATCAGCGCCTACTGAGCTGCATGATTCCTGTCTGCTCAGCTGATTGACAACTGCCTGCTGCTTGTGTGATTGCTGCCGGCTCAGCTCTTTGATTGTTGCCTCCTGAGGCACTTCATCAGTGCATGATAGCCACGTGATCAGTGCGTGATCAGTCAGCTGATCAGTGCATGATCAGTCACGTGATCAGTGTATGATCAGACACATGATCAGGGCATGATAGCCACGTGAGCAGTTCACGATCAGACCCGTGAACAGTGCCTGCACAGTCACATGATCAGTGCAAGATCTGACACGTGATCAATGTATTGTCAACTACATGATCATTGCAAGCCCAGTTACGTGATAAGTGCATGATAGCGAAGTGATCAGTGCATGATCAGTCACGTTATCTGTGCATGATCTGTCACATGATCACTGTATGATCATCCACATTTTCAGTGCATGCGCAGTGATGTGTTCAGGGAATGATAGACACGTGATCAGTGCATGGTCAGTCACGTGATAAGTGTACGATCAGCCACGTGATCATAGCATGATAGCCACGTGATCAGGGCATGATAGCCATGTGATCAGTACATGATCAGCCACGTGATCAGAGCACGATAGCCAAGTGATCAGTGCATGATCAGGCACGAAATCAGTGCATTATAGCCACGAGATCAGTGCATGCACAGTCATGTGATAAGTGGATGATAGCGAAGTGATCAGTGCTTGATCAGTTCCTGATCAGTGCATAATAGCCAGGTGATCAGTGCATGATAATTTTCGTGAGGAGTGTATGATCAGCCACGTGATCAGTGCATGATAGTCACATGATCACCTCACGATCAGTCACGTTATCAGTGCATGCACAGTCACGTGATCAGTGCAAGATCTGTCATGTGGTCAGTTTATGATCAACCACGTAATCATTGCATGGCAAGTTACATGATAAGTGTATGATAGCGAAGTGCTCAGTGCATGAACAGTCTCGTGATCAGTGCATGATAGCCACGTGATCAGTGCATGATCAGTCACATGATCAGTGCATGATCAATCACGTGATCAGTGTATGATCAGCCACGTGATTAGTGCATAATCAGCCACGTGATCAGGGCATGATCAGCTACGTGATCAGAACCACACCATCCATGTGATCAGTGCATGATAGACACGTGATAAGGGCATGATAAGTTACGTGATCAGTGTATGATCAGCCACGTGATCAGAGCATGATAGCCAAGTGATCAGTGCATGATCAGGCACGAAATCAGTGCATTATAGCCACGAGATCAGTGCATGCACAGTCATGTGATAAGTGGATGATAGCGAAGTGATCAGTGCTTGATCAGTTCCTGATGAGTGCATAATAGCCAGGTGATCAGTGCATGATCAGTCACGTGATCAGTGCATTATCAGTCACGTGATCAGTATATGATCAGCCACGTGATTAGTGCTAGATCAGCCACGTGATCAGTGCATGCGCAGACATGTGATCAGCGGATGATAGCCACGTCATCAGTGCATCATCAGTTACGTGATCAGTTTATGATCAGCCACGTCATCAGTGCATGATATCCACGTGATCAGTTCACAATCAGTCACGTGACAGTGCATGCACAGTCACGTGATCAGTGCATGATAGCTATGAGATCAGTGCATGATCAGTCACGTGATCAGTGCATGACAGCCACGTGATCAGTGCATGATCAGGCATGTGATCAGTGCATGATAAGGCATGTGAGCAGTACCTGACCATCCACGTGATCAGGGCATGCACAGACATGTGATCAATGGATGATAGCCAGGTGATCAGTGCATGATCAGTCACGTAATCCGTGCATGATAGCCACGTGAACAGTGCATGCTCAGTCACGTAATCAGGAGCTGCTGAGCTGCGTGTTTCCTGTCTGCTCATGTGCTTGACAATTGCCAGCTGAGCTTCGGGATTCCTGCCTGCTCATTTGCTTGATAATTGCCAGCTGAGCTGCGTGACTCCTGCCTGCTCATCAGCTTGATAATTGCCAGCTGAGCTGCGTGATTCCTGGCTTCTCATCTGCTTGATAATTGCCAGCTGAGCTTTGTGATTCATGCCTGTTCATCTGCTTGACAATTGCCAGCTGAGCTGCGTGATACCTGTGTGCTCATCTGCTTGATTATTGCTAGCTCAGCTGAGTGATTCCTGCCTGCTCATCCGCTTGACAATTGTCAGCTGAGCCGTGTGATTCCTGCCTGCTCAGCTGCTTGATTATTGCCAGCTGAGCAGCATGCTTCATCACAGCTGAAGTCCAGGATTATTGCCTGCTGATTGCGTGATTCGTGCCTGTTTAGCTCTTTGAATATTGCCTCCTGATGCACATCATCAGTGTATGATAGCCATGTGATCAGTGCATGATTAGTCATGTGAGCAGTGTATGATCAGCCACGTAATCAGTACACGATAGCCATGTGATCAGTGCATGTTAGCCACCTAATCAGTGCATGATCAGTCAAGTTATCAGTGTATTATCAGCCACGTGATCAGTGCATGATAGCCACGTGATCGGTGCATGATCAGTCACGTGGTCAGTGTATGATCAGCCACATGATCAGTGCATGTGCCGTCACGAGACCAGTGTATGTTCAGCACGTGGTCAGTGCATGAAAGCCACATGATCAGTGCATGAGAGGCAGGTGATCAGTGCATGATCAGTCACTTGATCAGTGTAAGATCAGCCACGTGATCAGGGCATGATAGCCACCTGACCAGTGCATGATATCCACGTGATCAGTGCATCATCACTCAGGTGATCAGTGTATGATCATCCACATCATCAGTGCATGCGCAGTCACGTGATCAGTGCATGATAGCCACGTGATCAGTGTATGATTAGTCACCTGGTCAGTGCATGATCAGGAACTTTATCAGTGCATGATCAGTCAAATGATCAGTGCATGATCAGCCAAATGATCAGTGCATGATCAGGCACGTGATCAGTGTATGATCAGCCACGTGAACGGTGCATGCTGAGTCACGTGATCAGCGCCTACTGAGCTGCATGATTCCTGTCTGCTCAGCTGATTGACAACTGCCTGCTGCTTGTGTGATTGCTGCCGGCTCAGCTCTTTGATTGTTGCCTCCTGAGGCACTTCATCAGTGCATGATAGCCACGTGATCAGTGCGTGATCAGTCAGCTGATCAGTGCATGATCAGTCACGTGATCAGTGTATGATCAGACACATGATCAGGGCATGATAGCCACGTGAGCAGTTCACGATCAGACCCGTGAACAGTGCCTGCACAGTCACATGATCAGTGCAAGATCTGACACGTGATCAATGTATTGTCAACTACATGATCATTGCAAGCCCAGTTACGTGATAAGTGCATGATAGCGAAGTGATCAGTGCATGATCAGTCACGTTATCTGTGCATGATCTGTCACATGATCACTGTATGATCATCCACATTTTCAGTGCATGCGCAGTGATGTGTTCAGGGAATGATAGACACGTGATCAGTGCATGGTCAGTCACGTGATAAGTGTACGATCAGCCACGTGATCATAGCATGATAGCCACGTGATCAGGGCATGATAGCCATGTGATCAGTACATGATCAGCCACGTGATCAGAGCACGATAGCCAAGTGATCAGTGCATGATCAGGCACGAAATCAGTGCATTATAGCCACGAGATCAGTGCATGCACAGTCATGTGATAAGTGGATGATAGCGAAGTGATCAGTGCTTGATCAGTTCCTGATCAGTGCATAATAGCCAGGTGATCAGTGCATGATAATTTTCGTGAGGAGTGTATGATCAGCCACGTGATCAGTGCATGATAGTCACATGATCACCTCACGATCAGTCACGTTATCAGTGCATGCACAGTCACGTGATCAGTGCAAGATCTGTCATGTGGTCAGTTTATGATCAACCACGTAATCATTGCATGGCAAGTTACATGATAAGTGTATGATAGCGAAGTGCTCAGTGCATGAACAGTCTCGTGATCAGTGCATGATAGCCACGTGATCAGTGCATGATCAGTCACATGATCAGTGCATGATCAATCACGTGATCAGTGTATGATCAGCCACGTGATTAGTGCATAATCAGCCACGTGATCAGGGCATGATCAGCTACGTGATCAGAACCACACCATCCATGTGATCAGTGCATGATAGACACGTGATAAGGGCATGATAAGTTACGTGATCAGTGTATGATCAGCCACGTGATCAGAGCATGATAGCCAAGTGATCAGTGCATGATCAGGCACGAAATCAGTGCATTATAGCCACGAGATCAGTGCATGCACAGTCATGTGATAAGTGGATGATAGCGAAGTGATCAGTGCTTGATCAGTTCCTGATGAGTGCATAATAGCCAGGTGATCAGTGCATGATCAGTCACGTGATCAGTGCATTATCAGTCACGTGATCAGTATATGATCAGCCACGTGATTAGTGCTAGATCAGCCACGTGATCAGTGCATGCGCAGACATGTGATCAGCGGATGATAGCCACGTCATCAGTGCATCATCAGTTACGTGATCAGTTTATGATCAGCCACGTCATCAGTGCATGATATCCACGTGATCAGTTCACAATCAGTCACGTGACAGTGCATGCACAGTCACGTGATCAGTGCATGATAGCTATGAGATCAGTGCATGATCAGTCACGTGATCAGTGCATGACAGCCACGTGATCAGTGCATGATCAGGCATGTGATCAGTGCATGATAAGGCATGTGAGCAGTACCTGACCATCCACGTGATCAGGGCATGCACAGACATGTGATCAATGGATGATAGCCAGGTGATCAGTGCATGATCAGTCACGTAATCCGTGCATGATAGCCACGTGAACAGTGCATGCTCAGTCACGTAATCAGGAGCTGCTGAGCTGCGTGTTTCCTGTCTGCTCATGTGCTTGACAATTGCCAGCTGAGCTTCGGGATTCCTGCCTGCTCATTTGCTTGATAATTGCCAGCTGAGCTGCGTGACTCCTGCCTGCTCATCAGCTTGATAATTGCCAGCTGAGCTGCGTGATTCCTGGCTTCTCATCTGCTTGATAATTGCCAGCTGAGCTTTGTGATTCATGCCTGTTCATCTGCTTGACAATTGCCAGCTGAGCTGCGTGATACATGCCTGTTCATCTGCTTGACAATTGCCAGCTGAGCTGCGTGATACCTGTGTGCTCATCTGCTTGATTATTGCTAGCTCAGCTGAGTGATTCCTGCCTGCTCATCCGCTTGACAATTGTCAGCTGAGCCGTGTGATTCCTGCCTGCTCAGCTGCTTAATTATTGCCAGCTGAGCAGCATGCTTCATCACAG
The DNA here is from genome assembly GCF_003369695.1 of Bos indicus x Bos taurus. Taxonomy (NCBI): domain Eukaryota; kingdom Metazoa; phylum Chordata; class Mammalia; order Artiodactyla; family Bovidae; genus Bos; species Bos indicus x Bos taurus. The sequence continues at coordinate 82,274 of NW_020868160.1, forward strand.
CTGAAGTCCATGATTATTGCCTGCTGATTGCGTGATTCGTGCCTGTTTAGCTCTTTGAATATTGCCTCCTGATGCACATCATCAGTGTATGATAGCCATGTGATCAGTGCATGATTAGTCATGTGAGCAGTGTATGATCAGCCACGTAATCAGTACACGATAGCCATGTGATCAGTGCATGTTAGCCACCTAATCAGTGCATGATCAGTCAAGTTATCAGTGTATTATCAGCCACGTGATCAGTGCATGATCAGCCACGTGATCATTGCATGATCAGCCACGTGATCAGTGCATGATAGCCACGTGATCGGTGCATGATCAGTCACGTGGTCAGTGTATGATCAGCCACATGATCAGTGCATGTGCCGTCACGAGACCAGTGTATGTTCAGCACGTGGTCAGTGCATGAAAGCCACATGATCAGTGCATGAGAGGCAGGTGATCAGTGCATGATCAGTCACTTGATCAGTGTAAGATCAGCCACGTGATCAGGGCATGATAGCCACCTGACCAGTGCATGATATCCACGTGATCAGTGCATCATCACTCAGGTGATCAGTGTATGATCATCCACATCATCAGTGCATGCGCAGTCACGTGATCAGTGCATGATAGCCACGTGATCAGTGTATGATTAGTCACCTGGTCAGTGCATGATCAGGAACTTTATCAGTGCATGATCAGTCAAATGATCAGTGCATGATCAGCCAAATGATCAGTGCATGATCAGGCACGTGATCAGTGTATGATCAGCCACGTGAACGGTGCATGCTGAGTCACGTGATCAGCGCCTACTGAGCTGCATGATTCCTGTCTGCTCAGCTGATTGACAACTGCCTGCTGCTTGTGTGATTGCTGCCGGCTCAGCTCTTTGATTGTTGCCTCCTGAGGCACTTCATCAGTGCATGATAGCCACGTGATCAGTGCGTGATCAGTCAGCTGATCAGTGCATGATCAGTCACGTGATCAGTGTATGATCAGACACATGATCAGGGCATGATAGCCACGTGAGCAGTTCACGATCAGACCCGTGAACAGTGCCTGCACAGTCACATGATCAGTGCAAGATCTGACACGTGATCAATGTATGGTCAACTACATGATCATTGCAAGCCCAGTTACGTGATAAGTGCATGATAGCGAAGTGATCAGTGCATGATCAGTCACGTTATCTGTGCATGATCTGTCACATGATCACTGTATGATCATCCACATTTTCAGTGCATGCGCAGTGATGTGTTCAGGGAATGATAGACACGTGATCAGTGCATGGTCAGTCACGTGATAAGTGTACGATCAGCCACGTGATCATAGCATGATAGCCACGTGATCAGGGCATGATAGCCATGTGATCAGTACATGATCAGCCACGTGATCAGAGCACGATAGCCAAGTGATCAGTGCATGATCAGGCACGAAATCAGTGCATTATAGCCACGAGATCAGTGCATGCACAGTCATGTGATAAGTGGATGATAGCGAAGTGATCAGTGCTTGATCAGTTCCTGATCAGTGCATAATAGCCAGGTGATCAGTGCATGATAATTTTCGTGAGGAGTGTATGATCAGCCACGTGATCAGTGCATGATAGTCACATGATCACCTCACGATCAGTCACGTTATCAGTGCATGCACAGTCACGTGATCAGTGCAAGATCTGTCATGTGGTCAGTTTATGATCAACCACGTAATCATTGCATGGCAAGTTACATGATAAGTGTATGATAGCGAAGTGCTCAGTGCATGAACAGTCTCGTGATCAGTGCATGATAGCCACGTGATCAGTGCATGATCAGTCACATGATCAGTGCATGATCAATCACGTGATCAGTGTATGATCAGCCACGTGATTAGTGCATAATCAGCCACGTGATCAGGGCATGATCAGCTACGTGATCAGAACCACACCATCCATGTGATCAGTGCATGATAGACACGTGATAAGGGCATGATAAGTTACGTGATCAGTGTATGATCAGCCACGTGATCAGAGCATGATAGCCAAGTGATCAGTGCATGATCAGGCACGAAATCAGTGCATTATAGCCACGAGATCAGTGCATGCACAGTCATGTGATAAGTGGATGATAGCGAAGTGATCAGTGCTTGATCAGTTCCTGATGAGTGCATAATAGCCAGGTGATCAGTGCATGATCAGTCACGTGATCAGTGCATTATCAGTCACGTGATCAGTTTATGATCAGCCACGTGATTAGTGCTAGATCAGCCACGTGATCAGTGCATGCGCAGACATGTGATCAGCGGATGATAGCCACGTCATCAGTGCATCATCAGTTACGTGATCAGTTTATGATCAGCCACGTCATCAGTGCATGATATCCACGTGATCAGTTCACAATCAGTCACGTGACAGTGCATGCACAGTCACGTGATCAGTGCATGATAGCTATGAGATCAGTGCATGATCAGTCACGTGATCAGTGCATGACAGCCACGTGATCAGTGCATGATCAGGCATGTGATCAGTGCATGATAAGGCATGTGAGCAGTACCTGACCATCCACGTGATCAGGGCATGCACAGACATGTGATCAATGGATGATAGCCAGGTGATCAGTGCATGATCAGTCACGTAATCCGTGCATGATAGCCACGTGAACAGTGCATGCTCAGTCACGTAATCAGGAGCTGCTGAGCTGCGTGTTTCCTGTCTGCTCATGTGCTTGACAATTGCCAGCTGAGCTTCGGGATTCCTGCCTGCTCATTTGCTTGATAATTGCCAGCTGAGCTGCGTGACTCCTGCCTGCTCATCAGCTTGATAATTGCCAGCTGAGCTGCGTGATTCCTGGCTTCTCATCTGCTTGATAATTGCCAGCTGAGCTTTGTGATTCATGCCTGTTCATCTGCTTGACAATTGCCAGCTGAGCTGCGTGATACATGCCTGTTCATCTGCTTGACAATTGCCAGCTGAGCTGCGTGATACCTGTGTGCTCATCTGCTTGATTATTGCTAGCTCAGCTGAGTGATTCCTGCCTGCTCATCCGCTTGACAATTGTCAGCTGAGCCGTGTGATTCCTGCCTGCTCAGCTGCTTAATTATTGCCAGCTGAGCAGCATGCTTCATCACAGCTGAAGTCCATGATTATTGCCTGCTGATTGCGTGATTCGTGCCTGTTTAGCTCTTTGAATATTGCCTCCTGATGCACATCATCAGTGTATGATAGCCATGTGATCAGTGCATGATTAGTCATGTGAGCAGTGTATGATCAGCCACGTAATCAGTACACGATAGCCATGTGATCAGTGCATGTTAGCCACCTAATCAGTGCATGATCAGTCAAGTTATCAGTGTATTATCAGCCACGTGATCAGTGCATGATCAGCCACGTGATCATTGCATGATCAGCCACGTGATCAGTGCATGATAGCCACGTGATCGGTGCATGATCAGTCACGTGGTCAGTGTATGATCAGCCACATGATCAGTGCATGTGCCGTCACGAGACCACTGTATGTTCAGCACGTGGTCAGTGCATGAAAGCCACATGATCAGTGCATGAGAGGCAGGTGATCAGTGCATGATCAGTCACTTGATCAGTGTAAGATCAGCCACGTGATCAGGGCATGATAGCCACCTGACCAGTGCATGATATCCACGTGATCAGTGCATCATCACTCAGGTGATCAGTGTATGATCATCCACATCATCAGTGCATGCGCAGTCACGTGATCAGTGCATGATAGCCACGTGATCAGTGTATGATTAGTCACCTGGTCAGTGCATGATCAGGAACTTTATCAGTGCATGATCAGTCAAATGATCAGTGCATGATCAGCCAAATGATCAGTGCATGATCAGGCACGTGATCAGTGTATGATCAGCCACGTGAACGGTGCATGCTGAGTCACGTGATCAGCGCCTACTGAGCTGCATGATTCCTGTCTGCTCAGCTGATTGACAACTGCCTGCTGCTTGTGTGATTGCTGCCGGCTCAGCTCTTTGATTGTTGCCTCCTGAGGCACTTCATCAGTGCATGATAGCCACGTGATCAGTGCGTGATCAGTCAGCTGATCAGTGCATGATCAGTCACGTGATCAGTGTATGATCAGACACATGATCAGGGCATGATAGCCACGTGAGCAGTTCACGATCAGACCCGTGAACAGTGCCTGCACAGTCACATGATCAGTGCAAGATCTGACACGTGATCAATGTATGGTCAACTACATGATCATTGCAAGCCCAGTTACGTGATAAGTGCATGATAGCGAAGTGATCAGTGCATGATCAGTCACGTTATCTGTGCATGATCTGTCACATGATCACTGTATGATCATCCACATTTTCAGTGCATGCGCAGTGATGTGTTCAGGGATGATAGACACGTGATCAGTGCATGGTCAGTCACGTGATAAGTGTACGATCAGCCACGTGATCATAGCATGATAGCCACGTGATCAGGGCATGATAGCCATGTGATCAGTACATGATCAGCCACGTGATCAGAGCACGATAGCCAAGTGATCAGTGCATGATCAGGCACGAAATCAGTGCATTATAGCCACGAGATCAGTGCATGCACAGTCATGTGATAAGTGGATGATAGCGAAGTGATCAGTGCTTGATCAGTTCCTGATCAGTGCATAATAGCCAGGTGATCAGTGCATGATAATTTTCGTGAGGAGTGTATGATCAGCCACGTGATCAGTGCATGATAGTCACATGATCACCTCACGATCAGTCACGTTATCAGTGCATGCACAGTCACGTGATCAGTGCAAGATCTGTCATGTGGTCAGTTTATGATCAACCACGTAATCATTGCATGGCAAGTACATGATAAGTGTATGATAGCGAAGTGCTCAGTGCATGAACAGTCTCGTGATCAGTGCATGATAGCCACGTGATCAGTGCATGATCAGTCACATGATCAGTGCATGATCAATCACGTGATCAGTGTATGATCAGCCACGTGATTAGTGCATAATCAGCCACGTGATCAGGGCATGATCAGCTACGTGATCAGAACCACACCATCCATGTGATCAGTGCATGATAGACACGTGATAAGGGCATGATAAGTTACGTGATCAGTGTATGATCAGCCACGTGATCAGAGCATGATAGCCAAGTGATCAGTGCATGATCAGGCACGAAATCAGTGCATTATAGCCACGAGATCAGTGCATGCACAGTCATGTGATAAGTGGATGATAGCGAAGTGATCAGTGCTTGATCAGTTCCTGATGAGTGCATAATAGCCAGGTGATCAGTGCATGATCAGTCACGTGATCAGTGCATTATCAGTCACGTGATTCAGTTTATGATCAGCCACGTGATTAGTGCTAGATCAGCCACGTGATCAGTGCATGCGCAGACATGTGATCAGCGGATGATAGCCACGTCATCAGTGCATCATCAGTTACGTGATCAGTTTATGATCAGCCACGTCATCAGTGCATGATATCCACGGTGATCAGTTCACAATCAGTCACGTGACAGTGCATGCACAGTCACGTGATAGTGCATGAGAGCTATGAGATCAGTGCATGATCAGTCACGTGATCAGTGCATGACAGCCACGTGATCAGTGCATGATCAGGCATGTGATCAGTGCATGATAAGGCATGTGAGCAGTACCTGACCATCCACGTGATCAGGGCATGCACAGACATGTGATCAATGGATGATAGCCAGGTGATCAGTGCATGATCAGTCACGTAATCCGTGCATGATAGCCACGTGAACAGTGCATGCTCAGTCACGTAATCAGAGCTGCTGAGCTGCGTGTTTCCTGTCTGCTCATGTGCTTGACAATTGCCAGCTGAGCTTCGGGATTCCTGCCTGCTCATTTGCTTGATAATTGCCAGCTGAGCTGCGTGACTCCTGCCTGCTCATCAGCTTGATAATTGCCGCTGAGCTGCGTGATTCCTGGCTTCTCATCTGCTTGATAATTGCCAGCTGAGCTTTGTGATTCATGCCTGTTCATCTGCTTGACAATTGCCAGCTGAGCTGCGTGATACATGCCTGT